>NC_087111.1:3944393-4247424 GCF_963855985.1 Ostrinia nubilalis | reverse complement strand
GAATCAAAACCTACAAGGTACTTCCTGTGAACTCAGAATCTTGAAATTCGGCACGAAGCAACGTTATATAGTACAGATAAAGGAAAAATTGCGAAAATGATAAATTTGAAGTTATATAAAATTTAAAATATTATTTTTGCTTACATGACATAAAATATTTTTTTAATAATTATAAACTTACTACCTACCCTTTTTCACATTAACGCGTAGAGATATTAAAGTTGAAATTCATATCAAACACTTCTTAAATCTAATTGCCTCTAAACTGTGAGAAATTCTAAATCAACGCAAAAATTCAAAACGCTGAGGTAGGTACCTACCTATAATGCAAATATAGGAAAAATAAATAAATAAAAAATAATCATACCGCATATTTTGAAATTCGCCACTACTCGCAACGGAATCAAGTAAGTAATTTGATTTAATACGTCATAAATTGTAAACCGCTACGTTTGTACGGCGGAACCCTCGGTGTGCGAGCCCGACTCGCACTTGGCCGGTTTTTTTTTACGCACTCGCACTTAGACACACCGTAGACTGCAGACTTTTTGTCAGCCGATAGTTTGTTTGGGTTATTAATGAGTATGAACTTGTATGGAAGTGGGCACATTACACCGATTTGGCATCGGCCGATTCCTCATTAAAATTGGAAGTCTACCCAACTAATATACTAAAAGTCTGGAGTCTGCGGGGTATCAATTTAAACTCATGGTATAGTATAGTTGTTGCAATTCACGAAGGCGAGTGAGCTTAACATGTGTGGTGGCTCGCTACTGTACGTTTTTCAAAAGTTTTGACAGACCTTACACTATCGTTTGTGCATGTACACACACAAGTAAAGCTCGCTCGCCTTCGTGAGTTGCAAAAACTAAGATCGTTTCAGCCATGAAAACGCGCGGGGTACGGGGAGTTTGATCAGAGCAATCCGAGCGTCATTATTGTAGTGTGCGTGTGCGCTCTTGGATAATTTAGCGTGTACCGATAACACTCAAACATTAGCGGATGAATGGTGGGGCGCGTCTTCGTGGATGAAAAGATCTATAAGTACTGTATTTGATTTGACATTATTATTTGTAATTTACGGATATTGTTCTACAGGGTACCGGAGACGTCCAATGTTTTATGGAACCTCGCGCGCTACTTCAGATTCCTATTTGGTCTACCGCCCGCGGGCCTGAGTAACGCTCCGACCATGACCATGCCCATGTATGTTATGCCCCAGTTGCCCCAAATGCCCCAAATGCCCGAAATGTACGGCACACCTGTGGCCATGCCAACGGCTACCCCATAATTGGACGAACGGATCATGTGACACTGCAATAGCTAAATGCCAGGCCATCGTTTCGATTTGATCCGCTACCACAAAATAGATAGTAACAGAAGACAATCAGCAACACATACAGACGCGTGTTTTAAGCGGGCCACATTTGCGCTCGCACTGGTTTAGACTGGTTTTAACTGGTTTAGACTGGTTTGCGATACTTCGCGCTATTGTCGCGTTGTCTACGTGTGCTTTACCCAAGTGCACTTTGTACGTAGATTGTCTTCTGATCCTATCCATTTTGTGGCTATTCCCAGATGGTCTGGCATTTAGCTGTGAACACTCAACGTCCTAACCAAATGGACCCTGTTCTAGTTCAAACCTTCGTTGATGTCCAAATGAATTAAGACGTTGAGTACCTTTAATTAAGACTGATTCTTGTCGAAGACTGTACTAAGCGCGAGCCCCGTCGACTTTATTTAAATATTGTAATTTATTTTTAGTTGTAAGAGTTGTTGTAATAAGATATTTATTCAGCACTTAGTTAAATAAATAATTTTAACTAAGCTCGCATTTTTTATTTTCTCTTCTACAGGCAATTAAGCAAATTAAATTAATAAATTACGTGAAATGCATTGGACGCAGGCTGCTACCAATCTATCAACATGAAAATCATTGGGGGAGGCCTATGTTCAGCAGTGGACGTCCTATGGCTGAAATGATGATGATGATGATAACGAGAAACAATTGAATTACATTGATAAGTGGCTAAATCAGTACCTATTCACTATAGAAATTAATAAGTCAAAGTTTGAAGTTAACAACATAATTGTAATTAAATAATTAAAACATATTTCAGTAAATTCTTGACATTTTAGGATAACGTAAAAAAATACAAATATTTTTGACTCAAAAAAGTAGCCTGTAGTTGTCATCTTATTAAATAGCGATCCAACCTGTCAAACCAGTAAAGGTTAATTAATAATTTATTGGGATGAGGCCCGAAAAATATTAATTACAAAAAATAGGGGTCAAAAGTCAAATTACAGAATTTTTAAACCTTAATTTATTACCATTTTAAACTTCAATCAACATTCAATAGAAGAAGATGGATTTTAACTGTTTTATGTATTAGAATAATCAGGTTCATGAGTAGGGTGATGTTAACGACTTCAATTATTTAAAAAATATACTAATTACTTGTCTACTTGTAAACTCCTGAAAATGTTTATAAGTAAGCTCCTGAAAATTCATCAATACATCAAGCATCATCAAGGCAATGTAGCTTATGTTAGCTACTTTCAAAATACAGGCACAAACCGTTCGCGATATGTTTACCGCTAGCGATATGACGTCACTCGAAGGGAATCGTCTATAACTAGGTACAGTAAAGTATATTGAAAATAATTTGTTTTATTAATATTGATAAAAATTGTGTATCTGTGTAAATTAAGACACATTAATTGCGTTTAATCACTAACTAATTGCGTTTAATCGCGGTTGGGAGAGGGGACGCGCAAAACGCATTCCACGGACCGGCAAACTTAGCGCGAACGGGTAGTAGGTTCATAGTTATTCCTATAAAGACCCAATATATTGAACTGTCCTATCCGTGACATTGACAGCGGGGCGCCACCGTCAATACTGGATCGCTGGTGCCGATTTTTGCCTTGTTGGAAACTATAGTTGAACGATGGTGGCGTCCCCCTGTCAATGAGTTTCGTGGGAGAGTTCAGTTTAGGTCATCTATAAATTAGAACCCCGAGTTGTCTAATGTCTATCAAGTCTAATGTCTAAAGTTATTTTAGCACTAGAAAGACAGCCACAATCCACATCCTACAACCATCAAACAAATTAATGTTTATGAAGCCGTCTTAGAGTCTCGATTCTTACTCGAGCATAAATTCATTCCAATCGAATAACCATTCATTGAGTAGGTTTCAAAGTACCTACCTACCGCCTGTCTTAAGATGAAGGTAGAAAATATCAAACGATTTTAGACATAACAAATTTAGGAAAAAATACTACAGTGCGTTTTATACTTGGTACGCAACTGGCTGGCTGGCCACAAAGTGGACCGACGACCTCATAAAGGCCGCTACCAACCGCTCAATGTGGAAATCATTGGGGGAGGACTATGTTCAGCAGTGGACGTCCTGTGGCTGAAATGATGATTATGATGACACAATTGGCTGATGTCTAACAGTCTAGGAACTTATTTTTCTGTTAGACTGAATAGACACTTCTAACAAGAAGAACATAAGAAATTATAATAAAATCTGGAGCATTTATTAATTAATTTTATTAGAAATAATAATTTTAACAACCATGAAAATGACTGACTGAACGTACTTGATGCTGATGCTACTTCACTTTTAAGGCTGAGTTGCACCACCTAACTTTGGCCGTAACTAATAACTATAACCGGGTGTATTTTGTATGGAGTTTGGCAACTTTTGACGTTTGTCAAAGTAGTAAGATGGTGCAACCCAGCATAAGACTTGTATAGCAATATTTTACCGCTGTGAAATATTGCTCACATAAAATTTTCAGGAGCGTTCATTTACTAACACTCATTTCTAATTCTATTACGCTTTTTAGAAGGCATAAAACCGTATTAAAATGAAACATAAATTGTTAACGCCAAATTAAATAAAGTTCATTCAAAATAATTTAGATTACACCTTGATCCTACATTCAGAGTCCTTGTTCGTAACTAAATTAATACCTTTTTGGGGCGCTTGTAAATTGTTATAGTAATACCTCTACAATAGAGCCAACATTTTGCCTCTGAGCAGTTGTTTAATTATTTTCAGTCAGAGAATTATTTCAATCAAATAATGAAACCGCTGTTTCCTTAAAATTATTCTCATTAGGTAGGTTTATACATGATTATTAACTTTGCATTAATTCAATACATTTGCATCAATTTACAGGTCTCCTAAATATTAGTCAGATAGTCACACAGTTAGTAGGTACCTAATCAAAATATGAGAAAGTTAATATTTTTACAATGTGATAATACTCGAATATTTATTTAAAAATCTGTTTAAAGAGATAAAACTATAAGTTTGTGAAAACTTAAGTACTGAACCGATTTTGAACTTCAAAACTGTGGAAAACTGTTTTAAAGTTCAACCGAATTACTGAACCGATTTTAAAAAAAATTACCAGTGGAAAGCTACATTGGTCCTACGTAAAATAGGCTAATCTTACTGATAAACACGTAAAATAATTTGTGTTATAAGTAGTTCCCTCGTTGCCAGCTATACAACTCTGAATCCAGGCTCCGCTTCCAGTGGCTCCAGTCTTTTGGAGGTCGTAGATCGGTGAACACTTCGAAGGTAATGTTTTTCTTCTGTGTGTGGAAAAAGAACAAATAAATTATGAAATACTTGAAATTGTATAGAGATTTTGCAAAACCAACGGCATTGGTTGTAACATCTATATCTATAAAAGCGATAGGTCACTCATTGACTGACTCACTCACTCATCACGAAATCTCAAACACTACAAGTGCTAAGAGTCTCAAATTATGCATGAGGGTTCCTTTTAGAACGTAGGTGCCCACTAAGACGGGATTTTGAAAAATTCAACCCCTAAGCGGGTAAAACGGGATTCACGCGTACGAAGTCGCGAGCAGCCGCTTAGTATTTTATAAAGTCTACAAATGAGACAATATCATGTTCAGAAAATTTGAGTGAGAAGTCTTATACAGGGTGTTAGGTAAATGGGTATATGAGCCGACACTAGCCCATGTTAACATGGTCATATATTAAATGGTGTGGTGAAGTCAGAAAATTGATATCTTCATTTTAATTATTTTAATTTTCATACAAATCGGATCTTATAAAATTTATTTTCTATGAAAATTAAAAAAATTAAAATGATGATATCAAATTTCTGACTTCACCATACCATTTATATGCCCATGTTAACATGGGCTAGTGTCGGCTCATATACCCATTTACCTAACACCCTGTATATTTTTTAGGCTTTTTCAAGAGTTATTTTTTTTTTAAATAATTAACATTAGTTTGTGAAGATTATGCATGCAATCTTTGCCTATTGATAGTTAGTTAAACCCTTATCTCCCATGTTATTTAATATTTCCACTCCATGACCTTACCAACTCATTTATTTACTGACCTGCAAAAGACAGTCTGTCAAAACTTAACAACAGAACTCAAACCATGTTCCTCAAAGTTTAATATTTAACAGGAAGTCAAGTTATTTCTGGAATAAATTCTAAATTAATTTGTTTATACTTAAGCTTTCAAACTCTGGGATTGAGGTCAATGCTTCATTATAGAGATTACTCAATACTTAATACTATTATTGCATTCCTACGGGCACATAGCACGTAGAATAGAATGATGGCCGTTTAAGGGCAGAAAAGGTCTCGAGCGGCGACTCCCATTATGTGAACCGACAATCTGACGAAGGTAGAGGGAAGCACCTATTAATATGCGGGCAGCGCAAGACCGTTCGTTGTAGAAGTCTTGAAGGAGGTTTTGTTCAGCAGTAGTCATAAGAACAGTTGTCATCAATCAGCCTCTAGCAATCCGCTACTGGATATAAAGTCAAGTTTTCACTGGGGACATGTCGCAGAGATTAGTCGTCCGACATTCACGTAGTTTGTCTCTGCAACTTTGTCCTGTTCTACCTTTGACATGTTCACACTAGCCAGTAGTGCCAGTGTGATCTTTGGAAACATGAACGTGATATAATAATTAATTGAATACATCATAATATATCTGTTTCCGCAATTTATTACACCGATCTTGTCGCGACAAGGAAAAATTTCCGTGCTTTTAAGCGATTTTGTGAAAAATATTATTGGCTAATTGCTCATAAGATAGGCCCCCTTACTTTAATTTATTGTCCGTGGTGCATAATCTTTTCTTAAAGGTTTTAATTCTTTGTTTGTCACCTGTCATCCGCTTTGCAATGGAGGGAAGTCGAACCTTAATTTCGAACTCCTCCTATGTCTGATTAATTTCGTTGCGGGTCCAATGACAGTTTAACTTTCCCCCGGGACAAACTTGACCTTCATTGGTTGGGTTTTTGTGGCGGTCAAGCTGTAGATCCTGGCTATACAGGAGTTGCAGTGGTGGGAACGAGAGGTGGGAATAGTCCCGTAGCCAGTAGTGCATAGAGCATGACAAGCGACAAGTCTCGCGACCCGTAGATGTCGCAAGTGACGTCGCGCGACATCGCGCGGGACACGTGAATTTCGTGTCGGGCGACAGAGTCGCGGGACAAATGTTTCCTAATGAAAACGCGGCTTTAGCCTCCTCCAATATACGCCATTTTACGCTGTTTTCAGCTTGCCGCATCTAGCTTCAGTCGGCGACCTATCACAAATCATCACTCCACCCAGCTGGAGGGCGTTCTACACTACACTTGCCGAGTTCACTCAAGGGCCCGTATGTTTAATACCACCTCTAGTTCCCACCGCTGACACATCTTTTAGGATTTACAACTCTACCGTCGACAAAAAATCAAATTACGGCAAAACTCGTCCCTAGAGATATGATAGAGTTGGGCAATAAAACTAAATGGTTCCACACTTCTATGGATGATACCATAGAGACTATTATTCGTACATTATTACTTGCTAATTTAGTTTATTCGCAAGCGTTTCCTTGGATGGGTAGAGATAAAATAATGTCGGTCTGTTTGCTGACTTTGTAGGCAGTTGTCAAGACAAGCCGCAGGGTGACTTGAAATCAATTGACAATTGTACATGTAGACCAAGGAGAGTTGTAACAGGAGTAGGTTGTAATAAAGCCAATTTTCCGAACCTTATTTATCAAGCTAGCAACTCTGTGGATTCGTTGCTCTTTCGGCTAAAGAATCGGCTGTGTGACATCTGAACCTCTGTTACAACTTTCCTCGGTCTCCCCTACCTACCTTACAACAATTTAAGAAATATATTCTATATTAAATTAACTATATTATAATATTATTTTCTATAGTTTAGAGCCTCAAATAAATAACTTAGGTTTGCCACTAATCAATCACGAAACTCTACTTACTTTTGTTATTTAAGTCTAAACCAATAAAAAACTCATAAATGCAGGAATGTTTATAGATCAGAAACCCTTTGTCTTAACTTCGTTTTAAAAGTCATTCAGTATTCATCACAATGTAACAAATGAAATAGGATCCAAAAAGCAATTCCCTTGACATAAATTAATGATTCTTTATTGTACAAACAACAGCACAAGTTGCTCTCCGAATGTACTTTATTTATCTGATATTAAAGCCCAAAATCACTACTCTTTTGTCTATTGTACACCCTTTTTCCGAACGTGTTCCTAAGAGGATTGGAGTTTAAAACTTTTTTCGTTATTTGAATCCTTGATTGATCAAAGGCTATCGATACAAAGACAGTGCAAACTCAATCATGGTTTGAAAGAATTTGCTTATTTATCTTATCAAGAGGAATAAAATTAATCACATCTTGTAATGTATTTATCTTGGTTAAAACTCCTGTTTGCCATCAGTACATCTTCAATTTCCGAAGAAATGGTAATGGTAACTACCTATACGGTAAATTCATCTAACTTCGTGACTAAACTTAAGGTAAGTTTAGTCACTAAGCGTATGTCACAGAATTCGGTCAGTCACAAAATCTAATTTTGAGTCTGGTTTTGATAAACGTATAATATAAATAATAATAATAATGCGTTTATTTCAGACCGTTATGATCCATTCAGAGTAGTAATAATATTAAACTTAAAATCTAAAGGACTATTTGAGTCTATTCAGATGCCCCGAAGGAAATAGCTAGCAGTGTCTGTAGGAAAAAAAGTAGAGTATGCTCTTTGGCCATCCTACATGCAGATGTAACGTACGTGTACCTACTAAACTAAGATTTCCTATATTTTTGTTTTAATATTGCATTACATCTGTATTCTGTCAATTATTTCTGTCCGATCAGTGTGCTTACCATGAGGTTACGTTATGTGTGCTCGCTAGCACAAAATATCGCTAGCGAGTAGGTACGTCAAAAAAATCTATGAAGATTTTATTTCTTGAAAGTAGCCGCTACGGGCACTGCACAATATGTCATACATTAAATGTCATTTTTTTACGCAGTCGCTAGCGAGCACACCCAACGTAAACTCATGGTAAGCACACTGTAGATAACTGTTATTATGTCCTTAACATGTATCTATGATTTCCAATACAATACACAATACCTTTTTTGGACTGCCTCCAACACGTTTCATCCATTACAAAATTTAATTGAAAGGCCTAGAAATATACTAATTTTGTTTCTTGTTTGCCTGAGCTTTCGATTGGTTTTTGCCCAACCCGACCCAAGACTCAATCGGTGTACAGACAGCATAATAAGCGTAAATATTGTACCATCTTATGTAGTCGAAATAAAGGCGAGATTGCAACAAAATGTATAGTTTGATGTGCGGTCGACTGTACGAATAGAATCCATTACGCTTCGGGCGTTTACAGTTTTGAGTATAGCCTGTTCAAACCTAATTTTGCCAGACAGTTTATGAAGTTTAAAAATAAAAACCTAGGTATTTAGTATCTGTGTAACTGCAAGATTTCAGTTCAAAATCGGCTGAAGTTAACCATAACTTTAGCCGATTTTGAACTAAAATCTTGCAGTTAATTTTTCTTAAATAAATAATAACTGTCTGAAAGTCTCACAGGGCGTATCTATACTATTTCTTGTCGTGTCGACAACAAACCTACACAGCGTCGGCCCAAAACTCCGCCACAAGAATGGCGTTGTCAGTAGCCTTCATCATAGCGTATCCATATCTTTTGCCCATTATTTTTATTATCAACTGTTGTCTCGAACTTCTCGAAGTGATATACATATAGGACTTTTCATTATGTAACTTTTATAAGGCAACAAATAAAAAAGTTTCCTAACCTTCGTAAAACAATAAACATTGTTTGTCATTGGTAAATAAAATTACAGATTAGCATTCTTAGTATAATTCGCCATTAGTAGATTAGGATAAGAAATAAATAAATACAATCGTATTAATTCGTTTAATCCATAATAAATACTTGTTAGTACAATTAATAATAATTAAATAACAATAAATTAATAAATTATTATTGTAAGCAAATGCTTAGTTGTTTAAATGCGAAATTAGCACATTGTACAAGTTAGCACAAGTATAAAATAAAACTAAGGTTAAAAATAAATAATAATAAATTAACGTGTTATTTACATTACTAAACTATAGACTTTGTATAAATATCATCAGGGGACTGATTATTTTTATGTTTTTTTTATATTCGTTGATTTTGGTCTTTGGCACGTATCAATTCTCTGGCTGGGTTAGAAGACACCATTTTGTTTTCTGTTAACCCTTACAGTGCGTGTGTACGCCCGGGCCGAAAGGCTGAGTTAACCTTGTTTTGCATGTTTTACCAAGGGCCAAAAGGTTACATATTTTAGCTGAGGTATTTCCTGCCACGGTGCCTCCATCCCATCAAGTCTCATTCAAGGAATTTGAGTTAATCCTTTTTGATGACAGCCTGAAACGTATTCGTACTTAAATCTCTTTTAGAAGACAGCATTCCGGTAAAACAAACTTTTTTACTTTCGTTATTGTGTATAAAAAATAATTTTACATGCAAATTAGATTGTAAATCGTAATTTGTATCGGCAACTCTCTTTAATTATTATACGAGTAATCTACAGGGCCGTATCACTTTCATTTCCTAAAGCTTACACTTACTAGTAGGTATTGCACAAATTACCGTTTACAATCTTAAATTCGTAGCTACTTATTTTGGACTTTGTTTATACGATTAATTTGGAGTTGTTTGTGATACATGAATTCTCCTCCTTTTTACAAGGGACTACTCCCACTTCTCGTTCCCACCGCTGCAACTCCTGTGTAGCCAGGATCTACAGCTTGACCACCTATAAAAACCCAACCAGTGAAGGTCAAGTTTGTCCCGGGGAAAGACAAACTGTCATTTTTTCTCTTTACAGTGCAATGTGTGCAAGATAGCAGTATCCACAATAATTACTTAATTACTTATTATGTATATCAGCACTATGTTGGCCAAGCCAAACGAATGTGTGTAACCCTTAGCCAGTGTTGATCCACGTAGGGTCCGTTTTTGTAACACAATAAAAGACTAAAGAAGTGAATGTGTGAGGGTTAACAGAGTTAGTGAGCAAAAGGGTTAGTAAAAGTTTTAGAGCTAACACAGTTGATACATTAGCATTTTTTTTACTAAACAGGATACTGTCGTGTGAACGTGACTTAACGTGCTTTAGCAAACCAACGATGTATGGTTTATAAATGGATTTAAAAAAATACTGAGTGACTAATATTTCTCATAGTGAGTGTTTTCTTTTCAAGTGAAGGGAACATTCTACGTATGGTGCATTTACTAAAATATATTAACACTGTTTCTAAATTCGACTTGTACAATTGTAGAGCTATCGGCCAAAACTAAATCGGTGTAATGTGCGTACATGTTCATACTAATTAACTGTTCGACAAATTATTAGCCGACATGAACTCTGTAATCTGCGGGGAATTCAAATGTTAAATACCTTATGTACTAATTGGAACAGTTCTAATGAATATTGAAATGTAGAAATAAATTATTTCATATCAATTACATGTCATGTCCAGTTCGGCGGCTTCATTCAAAACTTCTAGACATTTTAAGTAGCTCGGTTAGTGAACAAAACAATTATCTGATACCTATCAGCCTAAATCAACGGATTCATTAATATTTCTGTTTGTATGCTAATGGGTTTATTGATTGGATCTGCCCAGAAAACCCATTGGTCCCTTTTTGGTTGTGTTCGAGAGTTTAATATCTAAAATTCAATACAGCTCTCTTTCCTGGGCCGAAAACTATAAAATGGACCTTATTTTTATTTTTAAATTATCATACTTTTCTAGAAAGAATTTAGTTTATAGTATTGTATGTATACATACCTACAGTGCAATAAAGTATCAGAGGGCCTAGTGTGAGTCTACATCAAACGCGCTCACTAGTGAGCGCGTCAAAAAATGACATTAAATGTATGACGGATTGTACAGCGCCCCTAGCGGGAAACGTTCAAAAACTAAAATTTTCATACATTTTTTAAACGCGCTCACTAGTGAGGGTGTTTCATGTAAACTCACACTCAGCCCACAGATAATAAATTTTCTATTTGTAATAATGTTAGAGCTCCTGAATTAACAGTTGGTGTAGTTAATTATAAAGTTCGCAAGTTTCACAGCTGATGAAAATGTTTTCCAAGAAATATAACACTCATACTCAATGTTAAACCCTCAATGTTAAAATGTTCCACATTCATCGTGCGAGATTATTTTTTACGTGAGTCTATGTCAGATGTGATTTTGCAATAATGTTATTTTCCGTGCATATTGTATGAGAGACATACCATGCTGTTGTGAGGGTAAAATCGCGAAGGTTTATGAACATGGTGTTACAACGAGCACTAAATTAAACAGGTTCGCTGGAATGCAATTCTCCCTTGCACATACTCGTACACCTTTAACCGCCTCTGTGGTCTAGTGGTAAGACCACCTGCTTCAGATGCAGAGGTCCCGGGTTCGATTCCTAGTGGGGGCAGATTTTTCTGTTCGGTTTGGTTGGTGGTAGGGCTTGTTTTAATTCCGCCTGGCTAGCTACCACCATCTTACCTAAGTCTGTCGCTATAACAACAAAGTTAACAGCATTATTTTGTTCCGGCAGTTAGAGGTAAGATAGTCAGTTCCTCCGTGGTTGAGGATTCCGGGTGAAGCTCGCTTCCACCTTCGGCCTGATCATCACATCAGGTGAGATACAGGCCAAGAGCTTCCTTGTTGTGGATAATAAAAAAAATCCTCCCCGCACTCCGGTCGCCCGGTCTGTTTTAACGTCACGGCTGCCAGGTGCGCAGTTAACTCAACCGGATTGTAAGGTCATAAAGTTCACACATTTCCTGTTACCTAGCTGCTTTAAAAAGCAAGGTATGTATGAAATATGCCAAACTGTCCTTCTCAGAAGACTATCAGAAACTTGTCCATAGACAGGTAGATCTTAAATAATAGTATTTCATTCGCTTCTAGTGCAGTTCTACGATTCCTTTGAACTTACAGTAGACCGCATCCAGTATGTTAAACCCTATACTGATCATAAGTTTAACTCTACGGAATCGTCATCCATGTTCACAAACCTCCACCGTGAAATAAAACCCAAAACTCATGCAACACCTTTACTCCTCTCTCACTAGTCTTTCACCTGATGGGAGAAAAGTTTCTTCAGTCCGATAATCGTGGCGAGGAGCAGTGCGATCTTGGAGATCAGCAGGGCCTTCCCGACCATGAGCGTGAGACCCTTGAAGGTCAGAGCTCCGAGGAGGCCAAATTTCATGGCAGCAGCTGCTAGGAACGGGCCGATGTTCTTGTTCCGCGCGCGACCGGTTTCAATTGCTTTGGGCGCCTTCATTGATACTCCTGGAAGAAGGGAAAATAAATACTTTGATAAGAATTGGTGAATACACAAATTAAGAGTCATTCTGTTTCCCGCTTTGCAACGGAGGTAATCGATATCATACATGTTTCGAACTCCTCCCAAAGACGAAAAAACGACATGAAGGCGCTGGACGCAGGCCGCTACCAATCGATCATCATGGAAATCATTGGGGGAGGCTTATGTTCAGCAATGGACGTCCTATGACTGAAACGATGATGAACTCCTCCTATAATTCTTCTGATTGAATTCGTTGCGGGTTAACTAAACTTTCACTGGTTGAGTTTCATTGGAGACCAAGTTGTAGATCCTAGCTTTACCGGAGTCGCAGTGGTGGGAAAGTATAGTGGAATAAATCCCGCAATTGGTGAATACTCAATAATTATGTTCGTCATCATTATCATTTTCAGCCACTGGACGTCCACTGCTGAACATAGGCGGAGGCCAATGGATGGAGACCAATGATTTCCAGATTGGCCGGTTGGCAGCGGCCTTCCTGGAACCGTTATTATGAAGTCATCATTTTGTGGATGGACGTTTCATATAGCTCATTTTAAGTGAACCACGGAGACGTTAACATAATATTTACTAACAAAATTAATGTTTGAACACACGAGAGTTACTAGTTAAAGTGATTAGGTTGCCTAATAAAGCTAACGAAAATTCTATTAATAATAATCACATTGTATGATATAAATGTATTTCACCAAACAACTTAGCTTAGTTCTGAAAATTGTGTTACTAGAACTTGATTACTAAATAGTGTTGGGGTTGCGTCCGTGTGTGTAGTTAATTTGTCGATAACTGTTCGTGAAGTTATTGGTTGATTGGTTTTCAATTTAATTATTTAATAAATCATATTCAACATGAGTATTAAATATGAATTCAATTGAGTAACAATTAAATTCAAATTGAAATCAATTTCATATTAATACTAAACGTACATTTTCTAAATATAAATTGGATTCAGTAGGCCTAAGATGCGCGCCGCGATAAGCGGTTATCACGCCATTATATCGATTTTACCCATACATTTTGACGTCGATAAAAGTTATCACATAATCGATAAATCCGCTATCGACAGTAAAGGCAACACTTTTAGAGAATTAGATTGTGTTATCAATATTACTTACTACATTATTGGCAGGCATCGAATAATAATAACCAAAAACAAAGATTTCTTACTAATAATATTAGATCTTTGCAAACAAAATCGATTAGGTGTCTAAAATTGCCATAATAACTACAAGTCTTTTAAATATTTTTCACGATCTTGGTAAGTGGTTTTGGTTATTAAGGATAATGATGACGATAATGATGGTAAGATCTTTCTTTTAACCTGAGGTGCTATAAATTAGTTGTCTCATTGCTCTCTTAGTTGAACTTGAGAAGACCAAACCAGATCTCCTAACAATAATTGAAGAACATTCTAGAACTCATCAACGATCAAAGATTTGAGCTATTTTTTACATTCTACCAAAGACCTAGACGGATTGGGATCGGCCTGATTTTTCTCCTTAAGTCGCTTTTTACGATATCCACGAGCTGTGCACGTGATCTTATTCAACTTTGCCTGAACCACGTGTCTAAACAGATGTATTATGAAATTGAGAGTTACGAGATGGTGGCTGGCTCAGCATTGGCCTGTTTATTTGGAACCATCGGCCCCAAAGCAGTATAGGGTTTAAGTAACACTAGGATGTTTAAAAGCGCTCTTTAAAAGCCTTTACAAAAAATAATTACTAATAACTCACCAACGCCAAGAGTGCCATCCTTCTCAGTCTTGCCAGAGATGACCAGGTCAGCGTTGTCCAGTAGCCTGTATCTCAACGACCTGGTCGTGGCGAAGGCATACAACTTGTCCATGATCAGCTGTTGGGCCTGGTCCTCTAGGGAGTGGCCAGCTCGCGCGAGGGTCTCTGGCCTGACGGTGACCTCTGCGGCAGCACCGTTACTGGAATTTGAAAGAATGACAGATATAGTAAGTTGGTGAGAACTTCACTACATAATATGTAGTATTATTATAAAACGAAGTCGCTTTCCGCTGTCTGTCCCTATGTATGCTTAGAACTTTAAAACTACGCAACGGATTTTGATGCGTTTTTTTTAATAGACAGGGTGATTCAAGAGGAAGATTTATATGACATGTATACTTAGCACCCGTTCGAAGCTGGGGCGGGTCGCTAGTCTTGAATGAACGAGTATACTAAACTTCTAGGGCAGTATTTTAGGATATTATTTTGTGGCGGTGAGTTGTATGCCATTTTGCTGGTGATTTTTATATTTTCTAAGCTCTTTAATTGCTAAAGCTCTCGAAGTGGTGATAGAACAAAACCCGTGAAATCTCTAGACATGTGTGTGATATTTGGTTTCAATTCTTCAAAATCGTGAACGTGATCCGTCGTTCGAATAGTACTTGCAAATCTTGTGACATTTAACTGATTTCAATTCGAGATTGTAATCGTGAATCTTCGATACGACCTCTAGTAAATACGTACAAAACCGTAATACATTGTTGAGAGGCCCTTTACGGTATTATGCTAAGTATTATAAGTAGCATCAATTATCACATATTCCACTATTGCTAATAATGAACTGGTGTTTAATCCAAATACTCCACAGAACCGATAACTACATTAAAATAACAGGATTAACTCAAATTAATGTATGCTCGGACATGACCGCACGGCACACATGGCACGTGAAATTCCGTAGAAAATGCTTAGGGCCAGCGCAGACCTAGCTCAGTATCTTGGTAGTACGATTGGAAATGATTGTGCTAAAGCTAATGGATCGTAAGCTGTTCTGTCATAAGAGCCAGCGCGCGACTTCTCCTGGCGGTGCCAAGCGATGTTTGACAATTCCGCCATGTGATATGCAACTTTGGACGCCGCGCCAGCGCTCTTGATGGCTCTTAGGCCCGGTTTTTACCAAAGCGGAGAGGAGATAAGATGCTTTTTAATAATCAAATAAGCGGAGAGGTGATGAAGTAATGAATTTGATTATTCAATCTCATCTCCTCTTTGCTTTGGTTAAAACCAGGCCTTAGCGATGCTTGGAATTCTTTGTTCCCTACGAAAGTCTAATCCATTCACGGGGCGAAGTAACTTCAGACAAAAAAAACGCCGTAGTAGGTAAAGGCCTAAAACGGATGCGCGCCTTGATAACATTTTATCGATGATTTCGGACGACTAATGTATGGGCCAATCGCCTAAGATTGATAAAATGTTTCGTTATAAAAGTTTATCATGGCGCTCATCCTATGCCTAACAGAACCACAATTCAAAAAGTTCGCGCTGGCCCTAACGTAAAGTCGATACGAGTCCCAATTATTCGAATACAATCGCTCGTTTGGAATAACCGCTTAATCATCATGCTCAATCGGATGCGCATTTCAATTCGATATTAAAATAAATGCATCGTTTTGTAAACGATATTTAACCGTGCATCGATAATGACAGGGGTTTGATTCGCTTACTGAATTCGAAAGGAAAATTCTGAAAGGATTTGCTACTGTTAAATAAATGTTACTTTAACCATGAATTTAGAATTTATGAAAGACATACACCCGTATTCACAAATATTACAATAAGGTCTCACAGTGCGCGTGACACACAAACCAATCACAGAGCTGTATTCAACGCTGTGCGTTCTATTTGCTTCACTTAAGCAAGCATCGTTTGTGAATACGGGCGATAGTACTAAATGTGTTAACAATATTTTGAAATATTTTCTTGAAAGAAGGGTAAAAAAACTTATTTGTAAAAATATTTTTTAGCGTTAAAAGCCGCATCTAGAACTGAATTTCAAATAAGTAAATTCAATATGTTCTCCAATGTACCAGCTCAGATGGTGAGAGCAGTCGTCCAGCAAGCGAAAGGTCGTAGGTTAGTTTACCACCTTAGGCAATTCAATTTTTTCAATTTATTTAAAAGTCCCCCTATTTTTTACCAAGGATACAAGGTCTCTAAGCTAGTATAATATACTGCATTTTACACACGACATAGCTAAACATGTTTATATTATGTCTAATTATTTTTTCTAATCCACTGCTTTTTACGAACCCAAATTTGAATTGTGCGTATTGGTAGTAGGTATAGTTGGTCAATGATTCCCGATGCTGAAATTCCCCAACATTTTGTCCGCAGATTGATTTGCTCATTAATTGGATTAGCTGATAATTTTGTGCCTATTACTCATGGATAAAGGGTGTCCGAAACAATTTGTGGCCAATCTGCTTGCCTTTGGGAGGTTAGTAGGCATTTTGACGGCCGGATGATTGTGTGTCACAAGCTGTATGGGATAGGTAAGGGTGAGGAGATTACATGAAGTGTTAAGACCTAATACATCCAGGACAGAGGGCTCGTTTCCACGGCAATCCAGTTTTACAGGGTTCATTAATGCAGGGCCTCGCAAAACGTATGAGTGTTTAAAATTGCAATTTTCTTTGTTTTTTTTCTCAACTCGACCATGAAAATTAGTCATTCCAATTAACTGTTTCTACTTCTCGTCCCCACCAACCTATAGTGTGCTAATGCCATTCACTTGATCGCCAGTAAAAATCTGACCAGTCAAAGCCAACCGCCAGTAAAATCCCTAACAGTGCAGGCCAGTTAATTCTGTAGAAAAGTTTAACTTTACAAGAACAGAATAAAAACTATATCCATAACCATAAGGCTGTCCTTATGATATACCTAATTAGTTTAGAAAAAATATTTTTGGTGGATGACGAGGAAAAATAATGAAAATAAAAGCACAAAAATCTTAATTAGTCAAAAATACTTGTTAAGACATGGCCCCAAAGGTTATTACAGATTGGTAGTGAAGAAGATACTACGCTAAGGTGTGGCAAAAAAAAATAGAACAAGGCAGGTATTTGACCGCAATCGCATGCAATTAACGTTTTGAATTTGAACCCTTACCTTTCATCAACAATCATAGCATCCTCGCTGAGCTGAACGGACGCCGTCCTGAGCATCCGATCCACATAGCCTACGAGTTCCGCGGCGATGCATGCCGACGTTTCCCTCTGGGCGCACTTGTTGCTCAGTCCTCGCTTGAGAGACTCTTCTGATGGGGATGCTGTCTGGAACGTGGAAAAAGGAACATTTAACCGCCTCTGTGGTCTAGTTGTAAGACCACCTGCTTTAGAAGGAAGAAGAGGAGAAGCAGAAGTCCCGGGTTCGATTCCTAGTGGGGGCAAATTTTTCTGTTTAGTTTGGTTAGTGGTAGGGCTTGTTCTAAGTCCGCCTGGCTAGCTACCACCATCTTACCCAAGTCTGTCGCCATAACAACAATGTTAACAGCATTGTTGTGTTCCGGCAGTTAGAGGTAAGATAGCCAGTTCCTCCGTGGTTGAGGATTCCGGGTGAAGTTCGCTTCCACCTTCGGCCTGATCATCACTTACTATCAGGTGAGTCTCATACAGGTAAATAACTTCTTCTTCTTGTCGTGTCAACAACAAACCTACACAGTGTCAGCCCAAAACTCTTCTACACGAGTGGCGTTGTCAGTAGCATTCCTGAAATCTTCCTGCGTGTATTTGTTTGGGCACGCAAGTCACGACATCATGTGCTTAAACATTTAACTAACATACTACACTCTTAGGATGAGTTGCACCACCTTACTTCAAATGTAACTATGACCTCAACCGGTGTATTTTGTATGAAGTTTGACAGACTTTTGACGTTTGTTAAAGTTAAAGTATTATGGTGCAACTCAGTCATAGTATGAGAGAAATATTTGGTTTATTTTTCGCAGTGTGTAATTGAATCATAAATGAGGAGATGCATGAAATCAAAGTAACCGACATAGCCCGAATAATTGCCAAACTTAAGTGGCAGTGGGCGAGGCACATAGTTCATAGAGCTTAATATGGCCGTTGGAGCTGAAAGTTCCCGACTGGCGACCACGGACCGAAAGCCTCCCACTACGTGGTTCGACGATCTGGTGAAGGTCACAGAAAGCACCGGTCGTGGTGGAAATCCTTGAAGGAGGCCTTTACATAATTTTACTGAAACGAACGAAAGGTTTACTGACCCTGCTCATCAAAAATTTAAAAATAACATTCTTTGGTAGTTGGCCACGCAGGCGACACCCTTGGTCGCCATTTTTTAGGGTTCCGTACCTCAAAAAGAAAAAACGGAACCCTTATAGGATCACTTTGTTGTCCGTCTGTCCGTCCGTCTGTCAAGACCCTTTTTCTCAGGAACGCGTGGAGGTATGAAGCTGAAATTTATATCAATTACTCAGGTCTACTGTCCCTTGAAGCTGTGAAAAAATCAAACTTCTAAGCCAACGCAATCAAAAGATACAGCCGTTTATGCCGCAAATTTTCGACACTTGCAGGGGATTAAAAACCTACAGGGTGCTTCCCGTGAACTCAGAATCTTGAAATTTGGTACGAAGCAACGTCTTATAGCATAGATAAAGGAAAAATTACGAAAACCATTAATTTTTAGTTACATCACATAATATATTTTTTTTTTAATAATTTTAAACTTACTACCCATTTCCTCATAAACGCGTAGAGGTATTAAATTGAAATTCATACCAAATACTCAGGTCTATAATACCTTTAAGCTGTAACAAAATCAAACTTCTATGTCAACGCAATCAAAAGAAACAGCAATTTAAGCTGCATATTTTGAAACTCGCAAGTACTCGCAAGGGAATCAAAACCTAAAGGGTACTTCCAGTCGACCTAGAATCTTGAAATTTGGCATGAAGCAACGTTTTATAGCACACATAAAGGAAAAATTCCGAAAACCTTAAATTTTTAGTTACATTACAAAATATATATTTTTTAATAAATATAAACTTATTACTTTTTTCCTCATGAACGCGTAGAGCTATCAAGTTGAAATTCATATCAAATACTATAAAATAAAGGATTACTTAAACGATAAAGAGATCTTTGTCTTAAATTTATGCTCCTCCATCTTTCCCCATTGTAATGTTATGAATTTCATTTTGCAATAAAAATACCATAGTTATGACTCGATTGTCGTAATGAACGAACTTTGTAAACCTTGCAGGTTTGTACGGAACCCTCGGTGCGCGAGTCCGACTCGCACTTGGCCGGTTTTTTCTTCATCGCGTGTTTATTTTGCGATTATAACTTTCTTCATTGCTCATGAAACTCTATATTTATAATGCCAGTTACAAGTTACGGCAAAGTTTGATAATTTAATTATTTTCCTCCTTTTTAACCTCCTCCTTATTTAATTTTGACATCATTAATATGACACGTGCCTGTGACTTAAAGCACTAAACAAAAATTGACATTGGCATGAAAAAAGGAACAGTATCCATCCCTCTCAAACTTTAGAGTCCATTATTAGTAAGTAATAGGTCAAATTCGCGACGTTTCATCTTGACAGCCTAGTTTACTATTCCCAGCGTTTCATTTCTTCCGTTAATAATTCTGGACAAAACGCCCCAGTTTGTGAATTTCATCAATTTTTATGAGCAAAGAGAGAGACAAAACTTTTAAATGTTAACCCTGGATATTAAACTTTGAGGGCAAAATTGCCGGGTAAACTTCTGAAGGCTCCGTTTTATCTTTTGACTGATTTTAACTCAGCCACGGAGTTTGAAATATGATATTATTTTAAATTGAAACACTGCAGAGGAATTTTGATTGATTCTGTGGGCGAGGACGGAATGTGTTCGGCTGGAGCAATTTAATCCAGCTTAATTGAGCTATAACAATGCCTTTATAATTTTGAATGCATTGGAATTAAATTGGATAAATAAACTCAGTAAATCTCAGTAAACTCAATAAAACTCATTTATTTCTGTAAGTAGGCTTTAAAAAAGCACTTCTACACGTCCCAGTATTAACCCTACCACTGCTTCAGGACAATAAATGGGCCAATGCTAAGAAGAATATCCATCCCTCATATCGTCATCATAATCATAATATACAATATGAAAATGGTTATTGAAATCACACAGCGAATACATATCAATTTATTGCATCTCGTTGTTAATTAATATTAGTATAGTAACCACGATCATTTTTAAATCTTTAGTAAAGTTTTTGATTTAATTATCTCAGCTCAATGCAAACAAAAGGTTGAGAGTTCATCTCCCACCTGAGGCAGTCAGTTTTTTCTAGTTTTAAGTAACAATAATGGTACTTACTATATTGTACACGTATATCACATAACAAATAAATATACATACAACTTAATCTAACCTAATCATTGCGATGTTCAACAAAGTAAGACTGTAATCGATGGGAAAAAACTTTTCTACACTTCCGTTTACCCGCATTCCATTGGTTGACAAATCAATGAATATTGAACTCAATAATAAAGGTGTTAAGACACTGCGCTACGTAACGTAGTAGTTTTTGCTACGTTTACAAAGATGTGAACTATGTACACCTCACATTAAGAAAACAATTGAACTATGACGCTTGTTTAATCGTTTTAAACACACCGATTAACCTCGTTAAAGGAAAGTTCTTTAGCTGTTTTTTAAAATACATTGAACAACTAAGGCTGAGTTGCACCACCTAACTTTGACCGTAACTTTGACGATAACCGGTGCTTTTTGTATGGATTTTGACAGATTTTTGACGTTTGTCAAAGTTAAAATAAGATGGTGCAACCCCAGCCTAAGTGTTGAAGTCAAAAACCTTCCAAATTGGAGTTGGCAGAAACGTTGATGAATTATGTTTCATCCCAATTTGAACTAAGAAAGTTCTGCAATTGTGTTAACCCCTTTCAGGTTCATTTCAAACTTTATGTAATCTAAATACTTAAGACCAGATGAAAGTACGAGTAAAGCCAGAAGTTTGTTAAAAATGAAAGTAAAAACATCATCAACTATAAACTCGCTAGAATTCATAAATACAAAGTGTCCAAGTATATAAAGAGCCTTCAGATAGCTCAAAACATACAATTGAATTTACAACCTCCTCTTTTAAAGTCGGTATAAATTATCATGAAACAAAATGCAAGAAAACATTCAATAAATCTGCTTATCAGTCTTAAGGCTGATTTACACGTGTTAATAAGATAAGTAGGTAACTAAGAGTAGACGCACACCGTTGATTTATAGTTGGCCGATAGTTGTGCCCACTTTTAAATTGTATGAAGAATCGGCCAAATCGAATCGGCGTAGTGTGCGCATTCCCATACATGCCCGTACTGATCAACTACCCGACTTAACTATCGGCCGACGAAAAATCAACGGTGTGCGCCTACTCTAAATTGGTGACTAAATTGGGCTTGTTACTTGACACTTTTTGACAAGCTGTTTCATAGTAAACAAGAGCTTGACGTTTGGAATTAGGTTAAAATTTAGTTGCCTACTTAACTACTTAATACGTGTAAACTATCCATAAGTGACGAAAAACAAGAGATACGAGTATTAATTAATATCCAATAACACTTCGCCTTAAGAGAAGTCAATCGCTCTGGGAACAATCCGCGGTCTAGTTTTCCACTTTCCATGGTAATGATACGTGTGGTGGAAGTCATGGACACGCACCCATTATTACAAGAGATGAGAAAATTCACTTCTAATTAATATTCACGGCTAATTCGTAAAAAGTGGCTAATAAAAACTGGCTAATTAGCCACTTTTCACTTTCAGCACTTTCCATGCAAGCATTGTGAGACAAGAAAATTGTTTTAGAGCTGTAATTTATTGTTTGGACTGGAGTTGTTAATGAACTTGGTATTTTTTTGTTGGTGATTTATCGATAGATTTTTTATTTTAAAAATGAATGCTTATCTAGCTTAGCACTGTCTTTTTTTGTAACTTAATAGCGCTATTTCATAGCACGAATATTATTCATGATGATGTAAAACAAAAATCACTTTTAACTTTCAATTCATTTGGTTCTCAGGTTAGCGTAAAATGATTCAGTCACTTTGACAAAAAAAATACTGATTGTTAAAAAACTTACAGTAAGTTTTGGGAGAAATGATGATGACGAATGATTACCTGCTTACAGATTTGGCGACATTTTCGTACCACATCAGAAAATAAGAACCCAAGAATTAAAGGGTTTAAAGGTTGGTTGTAAATTAGGTTTATACAATTACAAATAGTAACTAGTCGAGTTAACTGTGCACCTGGCTGCCGTTACGTCACATCGACGCTCTCGTGACGGACGGAGGGAACGCAAGGAGGAGTGCGGGTGAGTGTTAGGAGGAGTACCTAGCATTCGAGCTCGATCGCATTGATAAGGACGTAGCACGAAAGGTATCGTAACCGTATCAACTCGAGGCGGTTATCTTTGTATGAAACTCCATACTGCAAGAACTTATCTGCACCGTAACGTAAACATCTCGCCTCGCGGTTGACAGCGCGCGAAACGCGATGACAGCTCGCGAAAGGCGATACGGTGTTGATCCCTTTCCGAGTTGATAAGTCTGCTATGACCATAAGTAAGAATCGCTCCCGGTCATAACTTACAAAACGTCACCCGATATGTTACAACTGAGTAAACACACGGGGCAAAACTAAATTATTGGGTCAGCTAGAGAGCACATCAAATCGTATTGGTTCACTCGAAGCGCCCAGTCTGACACACTTCCACGTATTTGTTGTATTATGTTTCAGAGAACGAGAAAGTTGGAAAGATAAACGTGAAAACTCACTTGTGTGGCTTAATGCTTCAACCACACCAACGCGCGCCATCGCCAGCGCGATCAAAGGCCAATGACAGGTCGCGTGAACTGTCATAGGTCGCGCGACCTGTCATTGGCATTTGATCGCGCCGGCGATGGCGATCGGCACGCGTTGGTGTGGTTGAAGCTTAAGAGAGCTATCGTTTTTATACTTAGCAGTTGGCACCACTGACGAGTGACGGATGCCTTATTCTACGGTGGCGCCATCCTGGTGAGTGCACATGCTATAGTGATCCTACCACTTTAGCGCTCATCAGTTGGCGCCACTGTTTTAGCTACTAGTGAGTGACAGTGTCTTCCTCTATAGTTGCGCCATTTGGTGAGTGCAAATACGACATACGACAGAGCTCATACCAATTCAGTCATTAGTTGGCGTCATAGATCGTTTCATCCACAAAGACGCGGAGGGTGCGAGGAAGCGCGGGGTGCGGGGAGTTTGATCCGAGAAATCCGAGCGTCATTATTGTAGTGTGTGTGTGCACTCATGGATAATTTAGCGTGTGCCGATAACACTCACACATTAGCGGAAGAATGGTGGGGCGCGTCTTCGTGGATGAATCGATCTATACTAGCCAGTGACAGTACCTTTACCGTTACCGTTACTCTACAGCAGCGCCATCTAGTGAGGGCAAATATGATAGCACTTATTGTTTTTCTTTATCTCTCTCGTTTCAACCTAATTCGACCACCTTGATCAAAAGTCTCCCTTAATTTCACAATGACTGGTCCTGCGCTACCCGCATCCAAGTGCTTCCCGCGACTTTAATGATTAGAGATTTGATTTCGCAATCGAAGCGAAGTAGTTACGTAAAAGCGAAACGATTACGAAATAGAAAATGTTACATTTTCTATTATCGCGCTGTGTAGAGCTTACAACTTTATTATACTCGTACGAACTAAAATTGAACTGAAATTGACAGCTAATAATACTTTGTATTTAGATACTGATATTAGTTCAAAATAATAAAATGAAAAAGGCATTAGACGTCAAATTATATTCACAAATACGAGTACTAAAAGTTCAACAAAAATAACACGTGCAAATAAAAAGTCAATATTCAGAATTATAGAGCAAATTACTAAAACAACATCTACCAAACACAAACAAATGTAGGCACTTAATCAAAGCTGTAAATAAGCAATACCTTTCACAAACATCTGAAATAAAATAATACACACAGTTCCCTAAGCAATACTTCTACAAAAATACCATTTCTGTCTAGAATTCTACGAAAACATCTTTGTTTACGTTATTTCTGAAATCAGATATAACGTAATTATCGTAAAAATGTGCCAAGTAAACATAATACCGACGGAAAAATAATAATAAAAGAAAACTCGATATATACATATATAGAAAACAATACGCCTACATTTTGGAGAGAAATCTGACTTGTGCGGGTCAAATATTAATGTCAAATATTTGTTTACATTATACTTTTTGGGGGAAGTATGATTAAGATAACGAATACGAATAGTCTCCTCATTAATAAAACATAAACTGTCCTTTACGTGGGTACAAGGTAGACCGACGACATCATAAAGGTAGCAGGAAAGCGCTGGACGCAGGCCGCTACCAACCGGGTAACATGGAAAGCATTGGGGGAGGCCCATGTTCAGCAGTGGGCGTCCTATGGCTGAGATGATGATGATGAAGTTAGAGAAGGTACTTGTGCAGCCTATATTTTCTGCTACTGCTTCTACTAATAATTTCCGAGTATAATTTTTCAAATATTCATCGGATTGGAACGAATTGTTTCTCTAACCAAACGGATCGGGAGCTAACAGTTACGAGTATGCTGGCAATTAATGGATTCTAACGAAGACTGCCCGTTATGAATTAAAATGTATCGTGAATAACTCCGATAAGCCATAATTACAATGCCGTTATTTCAATAATACAACATGCAATTTTTCTTTCGAGGGATGTTTGCAAAAATTTTTTTTTTCAAAGATTTTTTTCCTAATGCTTTGGAAAGCATTTCCTTACTCAAAGTAATTGCACTAAATTTCCTTTAAATTGCAACAGTTAAAGGTCTACAAAAATGTACAGTTTTCGTTTCCTTGAATTTTCAAAAGTGAATTTTCTTCTGGGCCATCCTGTATAATAATTCAAAGTTCGATTTTAGCTCTCTGACTTGATGTAGGGCAGTTTTCCAGGTTAATAGGTACTGGATTTAGTGACGAAAACTCATTCGTGTTAAAGTGAATTTTTCAAGTGGCAATTTGAAAAATAATTTGATTTTAGCGCTTAGCGTTTCCACAGCGCGCTAAAAAGATTCCGTTACAAATCACGCCATCTGCCGTATTACTTTTTGCTTTCGACGCGGATAAGGGCGCCAATCTGTTTGCATTTGACGTGTCCCAGAGTCAGCAGTCCTCGAAATGGATTTACAGATCTTTTTAGTAACGGCACATTTTGTTCAATGACAAAAATTAAAATGTTTTTATTTAAAGACTTAAGACTTTAAGAGGGAAAAAACGTTTAGCTAAAGATTGAAGTAAAAAAGGGTCTTTGACAAAAACCCCCTTATTACAAAAAGTTAGACTCTGGTTGAACTCCGGTTTAATTGTTATTAGTATGTAAATGACATTTTAAACCAGTGTTCGTCCTGCGTTTAACTTTTTTGTAATAAGCGGGAAAGTTTTAGCGATGATGAACAATACATAATAATTATACCTAATGTTCGAGCTGTCGTTGATTTTTCCTATTTAATTTTAATGTTTCTAACTTTCGCATCTATGCAATGATTTCCTGTTGCTGTAGTAAATATATTTGACGTTAATCTTTTTGCGCCACGGGATTGTAAGCCAGAAGCCAATCGTTTAGTTGAAACGACTATTTCAAATGCAAAACTTATTTCATCATCATCGGCTATTTTACGCCTGTATTCACAAACATTACTATGAGGTCTCACAGTGCGCGTGGACACATAGGGTGACATACGAACCAATCACAGAGCTGTGCGTTCGATTTGCTGTTTCACTTATCGTTTGTGAATGCGGGCATTAGTCTCCATTGCAGAAGCAAGACCCTATCTAATTTACCAGAGGTCAATGGAGGATTCTGTCTATACCACGTTGACCAAATGGGTTGGGAAACTAATCTAAATCCCTTAAAGTTTCCTATACCAATCCCAGTTGATAAATCCCACAAAACGACTCTACAATGTTCGTGAAACTGTATGTTTAATAAACTTAATTCTACACAACATTCTGCTAACCCTTTGAACATAGTTTTAAGGTTTGCATGTTTCGCAGAAATTAGGTGCTTCGTAGGATCCCCTTGCTATTTCAAGATAGATATTTGAACAGGTTGATGAGATCGTGTAGTTGTTAGTTGTACTTCTTTAAAGTTGTCTTTTAAAAATGTGTAAGTAATTGGCAAAATTTTGGGGCCAAAAATGTTAAAAGAAAATGTTGTTTTTCATTTACATAAAAAATACTGTAAGACACTAATTAAATTCTTACTATTCTTAGTTAAATTAAATTAACATTTTCTAGTAACAAAGAAAGTTCAAATTAACATTTCGATCGACAAGTTTCACTTAAGTTCACAAGTCAAAATAATTGTATAAATTAATTTGATTCATATTAATTACTTTTCAAATTGAACAAAAGCAAAAGTGAACGCCGTTCACAATTAATTAACTTATATTTATTAGCAATAAAATATTGCTTGTATCATAACGAATTACACTTATTGCAATCATTAATAAACAAAATTATCATTGCAAATTGAAAAACAACAGAATGTACACATGTCAAGTTTTCTTTCGTGTCAATCAATTTCGCTTAAAAATCTTGACTTTTTTTTAATTGTGTACTTTTTGTGAAATCGTAATTAGGTACTAATCAGTACTTTGATACGCACGCAAGAACTATGTCAAGCGCGAAAGTCGTCTACTTGTAATACAGATGACAGCATATCAAGTCAAACATTTTTGTTGTAATATGGACCTAATTACAACTACATAAGATACTAAAGTGTAGCTTAACTTGCTGTTGGCTAAACATCGTAATTATGTCTACAGATGTGTCTATGTGTCATTCATAATTTTACAATTGTAAATTCTCATATAAGTCAAGTATTAATATGTAAAATTAGTGAGGCTAATTGTTACACGACATAAATTATTATTATTGCTATTTTCTACATTTTTCTGAATACAACATGTAACATAAATTGTAATTAATTTGTGAAATACTATTGTTAATGCATTGATGTGTAGCACTAATATTTTTCTGAATACAACACTTCTAGCATAATGTAATTAATTTGTAAAATACTATTTCTAATGCAATGATGTTTATCACTAATCATAAGTTAGTTAGGTATAATTATTGTAAACTTCAATACCAGAATTAAAATAACGTAAGATAATTTAATTTTACTGCTCATCTGATTGCAATTAATATTTTCAATTATTAGTGCACTACTTCATTAATTCTCAAATAATTTACTTGATACTTTGTAAGTGTGAATAGTTCTCTGTGGCATATAATAAAGATAAAAACTGCAGATCTTCATCATCTAAGACATAATTTTAAAACTTAATTGACTAACGACTACCTATTATTAAAACAGCTGACAGATTACTTTCCCATTAATAAGATAAAACAGTTTTCTCTAACTCTTACAAGATCAAAACAATCACACAAACCACTTCATTAATTGCAAAAAATAATGATAAAATCCACAAAACTCACCTCATTATCGATTTGGCTCGCCCTCGCGATTCCGAACAACAAAATCGTAACCAAAAACGCCTTCATATCGATTGTCGATAATTGATCACTTCACTAGCACTTTTTCAATGTGCGCCCAGGACTTGCGCACGTAGGTGTTGTATAGCAAATGCTGAAACGTATCACATATTACAGCTTTATACGTACACGGTCGAATGGACACGCAGTGGGGTGGCGAGCACATAACTCGAAGAAAAGTGAGAAAACTGTCAACGCGATGTTGAATGGTGTGACGGATTTTCATTATTCTTTGCTACAGTTTTAGAATAAAATTGTATAAATTAGCTTCTTTGAAATATTCATTTTTGGATCAAAGATACTCGATCTTTTTTTTTTGTGCCAAGTTATTTTCTTTTCATCCAATCTTTTCTGGAACTCTATACAATACATCAAAGTCAATGGTTTTTCATCTGCCTTTTAATAAGTTACATGAGCTCTTAATTTAATAAAAGCTAAAATCCATGAGCACATTAATTAAACTAGCATTTGAAATACGTCATAAATGTAAGATTTTTACAGATACCAACACCAATTCGGAATCAATTTGGAATAAGTTACAATGTTTTATAATGCTCTATCATACGCGTCTGTATTATAGGAACATTGTACAAACATACAGTAGGTATTTTCAAGTTTATTATTCAGGGGCTATAAAAATTGTATGTTGTCTACCACGTATTTTTAATTAATACTAGAATACGTTTTGCCTTCGACTTTGCCTACATCTATTTAAAGCAAATCTCGTGATCTGAATCACCAAAACCTAAAAATATGAATTTTCTTAATCCTAACTGGAGTGGTAATTAGATATTTATTATTAGTTCTCCTTTACAATTACATTCCATATTTCATACCACCTAAGATGTCTAAAAAATGGTTTCAGAAGAACACAGGCAACAAAATGTAGTACATCCTTTGCAAAAGTTGTATCCATTGAGTTTCTCGCGCTGCTACTTCTCAGCTGGCCCATTTTTTTCCCCGAAGCAGTGGTAGGGTATTACTGGGACGTGTAAAAGTTTTTTAAAAGCCTACTAAGTAAGCAAAGGTTGAAAAGCCGAAGAAATTTTGTAAAGTGTGCCCCCTCTCCTTCATGACGATCGATCAAAAGAGAGATGCATGTTATGGCGTGAGAGAGCTGATCTTCCCTGCCCTTTTGTCCCTATGTTTGAGAGTCCTCCACCTGGACATGAGATCCCCTGGCTTACCTGAAAGTCTTTAAATAGACTTCAGACGCAAGTTGGCCGTAGTAAGGACAATCTGTTCAAGTAGGGATTCTTGGATGGCTCAAACTTGGAGTGCAAGTGTGGTTTGTTCCCCAGTCAACGATGATGTCGTGCCCTGTGTGCCCAAACAGCTGCACGCAGGAAGATTTAATGAAGGCTATTGACAACGCCACTCTTGTAGCGGATTTTTGGGCTGACACTGTGTGACAACAAACCTGTTGTCGACACGAGAAGAAGAAGAAAAACCTACTTGCAAAAATAAAATGACTTATAATATGAGTTTACGAGTCTTTTAATCAAAATCAACTTAACAATTTCTGGGAAACGGTTAACGACAAAGTTGTTTTGCTTTCGTAATTTCGTGTAGGTAAATATTTTACGACATTTATTTGAAATTACACTGAAAAATGACAAACAAATCAAAGGAAATGGAAAGGCAGAAGACATTAAACTTACAGCCGTCACGGAAATCGTGTTAAACTTCACATTTGCTGAATTTTTGACTAATGAATGAGACGGTAATTACCTACGTTTATTCTATTTATATAAAATTTTTATGTGACATTGTTTGTACCAAAAATTCTTCGAAACGGCTTGTGAAAGGGCTTCGAAAATTTTGTGTGTATTTTCAGTAAGTCTGAGAATAGGACGTTCATTACTTTTCATACCCTTAGGTGCAAAACGTTTGCTGGATCAGCTAGTCTCTACACAAATATCAAAGAATACTAACTGACTAGCTATCAAATCAACGCACAGCTCGAACCACTAGTCTAGAGATTCAAGGCTTAGATTCCATATTATGAGATCTAGAGATGTATTCAGAAAGGGTTGTTAAAAATTTACCTTCTAAGTATCCTTAGAGGGTAAAGGGAAAGCGGTCCATAGTTTGTGTGAGGAAACAAGATTAGTAAGACTATTTTATTTGAGACTTCACAGGATAGTAGGTACTCTTATCTATAATGAATAAGTACGTGTCTCAGGTTTTTTGATCCCCTAAAAGGGAGAAATGAGGTGACATGACAGTCTGAAAATCAACATGGGTATTTGTATGGGTTATCGGAGTCCTAATTATGAAAACATTACGCGATAAAGACTTTTTGATACAAGACAAAATTCACGCGGGTAAAGCCGTGGGCAAAAACTAGTCTATTAAATATCACGCTAAAGCAGAATGAGGATATGTATCGAGGAAATATTAAAAATAAATAAATCAACAAAATAATTGTTTTAATGATTAAATCGGATTAATGTTAAATACTGTTTAATGGCCAATCAATTTGAAATGTGTCATCATTAAGAAGATAATAATAATTAATGTCAACACCTACGTCAGGATTAGCACGCTACTGAGTCCTCTTTTATTTCTTGATCGATATTTTGTTTTTATTTATTGTTATTTTTAATTAAAATTACATTAAAAATAATTACAGTCTTTATTTCTCACCAGCTGTGCCCGCGACTTCGTACGCGTCAAAATAGTCTGAACAATATTTTCCGTTTTTGCAACTTTTTTTTACTGCTCCACCCCTATTGGCTGTAGGGGTGATGATAATATAGCCTAAAGCCTTTCTCGATAAATGGGCTATCTAACACAGAAATATTTTTTCAGACCAGTAGTAGGTACCAGAGATATTATTAGCATGTACAAGAAAACAAACAAACTTCAGCTTTATAATAATAAGTATAGATTGTCATCATTTTCAGACAATGGTAGTGAACTCCTGAACATAAACAGCTTAAAATATTTTGTCTTTTTTCATTTTCATCCCATGAACTATCTATTCATTCGATTAAATAACTGATGCTAGTTCCACTATAGTTAGACTATAGGTTCGCTTATTTTATAAATTACACCGACATTTATCAGCTATACGAGTCATTAATTTTTTTTCAGTGATAGTGATAATAAATTCAGAGCACATAAAAATCTTGTTAAAAAATCTGTTTTTTATTAAAATTTTCGATTCAGTGATATTGGAGAAAACTTTATTATTAGAGAAAATACAAATTTATAGTAGAGATCGTATCTCTTAAATTGATCGATTGCAAAATAGAAATGTATTTCAATTAAGAGTGACATTTATATTTATGGTTGTCATTGTTTTGTTTATGAATGGCTTAATTAAATTCAGAATGAATCAGAATTCAAGTGCATCTCAATGAAAATAATTTAAGCTAACCATTGCATTTAATAATACAGAACTTACAGTAATCTGTTGAATAAAGTTATGATTTTTAACCAAAGGTGGCAAAAAAAAGCATTGAGCGGTTTGTTAATTTGATTGACTTATTTATTTTCAGTAGATTCATTTATGTATATTTTATGAACTTGTCTGTTGCGTGCACTTGCTGCTTAATTATTATTAAGTGTATTCTGTGTTTTTTTTACAAGTGAATTTAATTGTATTCTAAAAAAAATGTCTAAACCATAAATCATTTACCAGTGGGTATTAATTTAACATTTTTTCATATAGTTGGCTCAAATACAACAATTTCAAACTTATGCCCGTATTCACAAACGATGCTTGCTTGAGTGAAGCAGCAAATCGAACGCACAGCGTTGAATAGAGCTCTGTGATTGGTTGGTATGTCACCCTGTGCGTCCACGCGCACTGTGAGACCTCATAGTAATGTTTGCGAATACGGGCGTCAAGGACAATGTAGCAACTATAATAATACAGAAATCGCAATAATGAACCATAGACTTGGCACGACTTTGTCTAGAATTCATTACTTTTTAGAGATAAACAAGCAGCTCCATTGAGACTTCGCTAGTTTTTTACAGAATGTTTTTGGTGGGTTGTGATTTTTCTTTATTCAGTCCCATTGTTTCAATGCAAAAATACAAATCTTTCTACTTTATAGTAATAGAATGACCGGTCAACATACTGTCCCGAAGTGGTGGTAGAGCGAACTTTATTTGGGTTGTTTATCAAATAATAAAAGATCTGAGCTGGCTCCGCCGCAAATCACATGTATACCCTCGGGTGAGGTTACAACAAGAGCAAACTAAATTGAGTTGCACCACCTAACTTTAACCGTAACTATAATAGCCCAGACATTTGGTAATTTTTCCTGGAATGTTTTCCGGGAGTTTTGAAAATTGGAATTTATTGATTTCGATGTGCTCTTTCCGAATTTCAACTTTGCAACCTCCTATCCGTTGCCGCGGGCGCCGCCATATTTGAAAAACTGCGCCTAATAGCAGATTTTGTGTAATATTATCTTTTCTTATTCAAACATTTATACAATAATAAATTAGAGATAATTAATTTTCTATGTTTGATGTTAAGATAACTTTTTTGTGAAATCAATAGTTAAAGCGTAAGATCGCCGCAAAGTATACTTCAGTATGCATTTCGGCTCATAAACTAATTTCCACATCACCTGGAAGGAGGTAGATTAAGCTACGTGTATTTTTTTGCTCCTCTGCATATTATCTAGACCCCATTATTTTGTACCAAATGACTGGACTATAACAATCCGGCGTTTTTTGTATAGAGTTTGACAGATTTTTGACGTTTGTTAAAGTTAAAGTAAGATGGTGCAACCCAGCCTAAATGTATGTAAATCCTTTTTTGTAGATGCCTTTGTTCTTCTGCTTAGCTTCGGGCTAGATTTCGTCTGCGGTTGGTAAACCATTTATTTGTTTCACAAGACGTCTTATTCCACATGACGTAAGATGGGATTTGCCAAATATTTTCCATTACACGTCCCTTAAGGTGAGTATAGACTAGAGTATTTACTTGTAACAGAACAACGAGTCGCTCTATGATAATATATTCTAGTTAGTGTATCACACTTTAAGTGGATACACACGAGAGCAGGGGTGGCCAATTTGATTAGACATAATATCTACTGTTTACTAACGAAACTCTGGGCGATCTACCACTTAGGTACATACTTCTTGAAATCTTAAATGAAATAGCATAGTTTAGTACACAATCATGTAGTATTTTTTGCCTTGCCACGATCGAACGGACTAATAGTCGCGATCGACCGGTTGGCCACCCCTGCACTAGAGCATTTTATCAAACGTAATGTAATGTAACGTTCTTACAAGATAGGTAAAAGCTCAGTTTCAAAAGCGAATGCTCGCTCCGTTCGGCGTGATGCTCACAGCGAATGTGCATTTACCCGTAACACTTAGCAGTAACACTTATGCGTTCACTCTTTGCATCGTCCGCTCGTGCAAAGACTCGACAAAATGTTACACCAATACACTCGTTGACTTGTAAATCAGCACTGGGGGCACATAGCACGAAGAGCTGATGGCCGCTGGGGCAGGAAAGTTCTTGAGTGGCGACCACGAGCTGGAAGACGTAGCGTGGGCAGGCCTCCCACTAGGTGGACCGACGATCTGGTGAAGGTCGCGGGAAGTACCTGGATGCAAGCGGCGCAGGACCGGTCTTTGTGGAAATCCTTGGGGGAGGCCTTTGTCCAGCAGTGGACGTCTTTCGGCTGAAACGACGACGACGACGACGACGACAGAAATCAGGTTGTAATAAAACAGCGAGCGTGGTCGACGTTTAGTTCGTAAAATGATGATACCCTAGAGCCTAATTATTATCATAGAGCGACTCGTCGTTCTGTTACAAGTAAACGCTCTAGTCAATACTCACCTTTAGACGATTTGGTATTTGGGGTCGTTTGAATCCACTCACCCGTTATCAAGACCAATGGTAATTCTTCATATTTATTTCACAAAGCATTCTCGATTGCGTATACATGGTTGACTTCGAATCGTACCTCGTAACCCTTGAATAATATTCGTAGAAGATTCTTCAAACGCAGCCAATTTTCTATACCTTAATCTTTTTAAGACATATTCAAAGTCATGTGAGTCGAAAAAGTACGAGAAACTCTGTATTTTTGTTTGCTAAAATTTTCACACTGCTAATCTAATTTTGATAAGTTTTGGTATATAGGTAGATTGGTCCTATTTTTGTAAAAAAGTTGTTGCCTACCTATGCCCAACAGCCACCTTGTATTGACAACATATTTTTTTAAAGTAACATTATACTTATTTATTTTTGTGGAAATGATGGTTTGGACTTTGGACAAACAACAACCTAAGATGCTAAAACTACATTGAAGATATTGTAGTTAGCACAAAAACCAATATTTTCCAAACAGTTTATTTTACCGCGGTACAAACTTGATCTGGCTGACCAGGAGTTGCAGCGGTGGGAACGAGAGGTAGGAATAGTCCCGTTTACCCAATAATTGTTTGTTACGCTATATTTCTAACTAGCTTTCCTCCCGCGGCTTCACCCGCGTGGAATTTTGTCTGTCACAGAAAAACTTTATCGCGCGCGTCCTTGTTTCAAAAACCGGGATAATAACTGAAGACCACACGGGAAAAACAATGAATGTCACCTTTTTTGTGAAACTTGCTTTTTAATGCCATCTGTTAGCTTTTTAGGGAAACATTCTATTTCAAAAATCAGAATTGGGTAAAATCGTCGTGGTCAACTGTAATAGTTCAATTTGTGTTTGTTTGTCCATGGCAAGAAACGGTTATATTATATTACATAACTTAAAACGTATTTAAAGAAATCGAGTTTTAGAAGTAGGTACAAGCAAAGCATATGTTAAAACAGTAGTAAGTTGTTTCAATATCTCACATAAAAGAGTCTAAAATGAAAGAAATATAGATTTTCAAAGTACCTTTAAAAACTGTTTTTCTCTTAATTGTAGTTTTTTGACATTCTTTGTTTTTCCCGTGTGGTCTTCAACTATCCTATGTCCTTTCCCGGGCCTCAAACTATCTCTATGCCAAATTTCATCAAAATCGGTTCAGTGGTTTAGGCGTGAAAGCAAGACAGACAGAATTACTTTCGCAATTATAATATTAGTATAGAAGTATAGATAACCCCGCAAAATAGAACGTCTACTCTCCAATAAAAGGATTGGCGGCGAAGTAACATAAAATTTTATCCCCCTGTATAAGTAAACAAACAAAGCGTGAACATAAACATCGGTAAAGTAGCCCCGATTTGGGTACAATTGAATAAATTAATCGGGATAGTTAATCGATTAGTTGCTAGGGATAGGACATTTCAATTTTAAAGTAAGGTCTTTGTAGAAACTATTTGTCAACTGACAGCTAATTTCGGTTGTAAGGCTGAATCCTATTTTATCCATATTTTTTTGACAAATTGACAGACTTTTTTTTTTTTTTTTTTTTTTCTTGGCTTTCGCGGTTTGCGTAATTGACAGACTTTTGACGTTAGTTAAAATGTAAGATGGTGCAACCCAGCCCATAAAAAATACTTTACAAATAAGAAAAAAGTCTAAAAAGTATGAATTTCGATTTCATCAAGGTGGTTGAAGAATGATATGATTTCTAATCGGAAAAGTATCACTGTATCAATCTAGATTACAAAACAAAATGGATGTTTTAGCGTTTTCTTGTCATTATTATTAGTGCCTAGTTATTTAAAAAGCACAATTTGATTCCTGATACATAGACTTTCTCAATAAGCAAAAACTTTCCATAAATAAATTTTAATTACTCTAATGAAATGATATTATTATAGGCACAGAAGCAATACAAGGGCGTGGTAATGTAATTAATCCAATCCAGTGCTCCCTAATACCTGTTACCTATACCTGTTAATTGTACCTGTTCCAGTATTAACTCTACTAGGATTAACGATACCTAATTAACAACATTTTACTAATTTTACAACGCGTCGCGTTCGCACGCAACGTGTAGTTTCATTTTCACTGATGTTTCGATAAGGGGCTAAGAAATTGAACATTAATTGGGTGGGTTTATTAACATAAACTGTTTATTTTTATACAAAAAACCTTTTGTACAATAATAGGCAGGTCGATCGATAATTCTGGCAGGCGAGACACGCTATTTCAACTCAATTATCGTAATTTTTTTTTCAAGACAACAATTTTTTTTTTATTTGACCGCAAATCGCACCTCCTGGTGTTAAGTGAGATGCAGTTTAGCATGGTACATTTATCTGCCCTGTAAGTGCCTATTAATTTGCTTCAAAAGTAAATTTTTTGATTGATTTTTTCCGGTCCTTATTGAAATTTTGATGGAATTATTTCCAGGAAAATGTTTCAGATTAAAACTTTTTTAAAAAGCTTCGTGATTTAAGGAGTTTGATCTAACCCTGTCTTCACAAATATGTAGAATTTTTCACGAACAGAATTGAGTCAGGATGTCGCTTTACACTACAATCTGAGTAATAGGTAACTTATGTAGTGATCTTCTATTTTTTCTAGATTTTTGAGCCTTCACAGGTTCAGTTTTTGACCGACTTCAAAAAAAGGAAGAGGTTCTCAAATCGTCGAAATATTTTATTTTTTATGTATGTTCCCCGATTATTATAGGCTGTTAAGTTATAGATATTAATCTTATAAGGCAGTAAATTATGTTTAGAAAAGTGTTGATCGATTAAGAACTCCAGTTTGATAAGTACTTCTGTCGTACCGTTAAACACTTTGTAGACTGACTTTGTTTTGAAGGACGCAATAATCCAATATTGATGACATATTTGTTTAAAAGCTATAGATCTAACACAGTCTTAACCAAAGTCTTAATTAAAACATCAATCTAGCTGTCGAATTGTTTGACGTTGTTAATCAGTTTAACTCGAAGTTAAATTATTGGGAAACTTTGTCAGGCGTTATATAGCTTACACGTTCTTCGTTAAAGGTATGTTTATAAATAAATGACTACATAAACACAATCCTGAGCTTACCATAAGTTTACGTTAGGTGTGACCGCATATTGTACAGCGCCCCTAGCGGCTACTTTCAAGAACTAAAATCTTCATAGATTTTTGTGACGCATTCGCTAGCAACTCATTGTAAGCACACTGTGCACTGGTATCTTTATGAGCTAAACATTTCGTTTGCCGCAATCAACTGTCCACTGAATGGGTTTCATAAAGACCAAGATGTAGATCCTGACTGTCCTGTATAGGAGATGCAGTGGTGGGAAAGAGAGGAGGGATTTGTGCCTCAATCAAAACAATGCATCATCATCCTCTAAAGTACGAACTCATCAAACTAAATCGCTGACTCAATCGCGCAATGTCTTAACTGGAAAGGAACACGCAAAGTGACAATACACTACACTGTGCGTTCTATCTGCGACACGAAGCTGAAATCTCTGAATCATCATCATGAGGTCATTTAGTCTCCTCTGCTCAAGACCCTCTTCAATTCACCAAGGACAAATGGAGGTATTAGCCCTTGGCCAGATGGGTTGGGGAGGCCAGATGTCCCGTTACCTTACACGAGATCCATGGTAAGTTCGGGAGGAATATTTTTGAATCAAAAAGAGACTTATCTTTCAAAAACAAAACTGTATTATGGAAGATTATTTATTAAGGTTCGAAGATTAGATGGCGCTAAAGTATGGTATATTAAAGTAACATGGCACGAGATCAAACGCGAAGCTCAAGACCGAACGCGATGGAGGACTGTTGTGGACGCCCTCTGCCCCATCTAGGGGAGACAGGACATTAATGCCCGTTTTCACCATCAATCCCTAATTTTTAAGTGACCCTTATGGTAAGACTTAACAGAAATTTTGTTTTCATAGGGGTCACCTCAAAATTGAAAACGGGTGGGCATAAGTCAAGTAAGTCAAAGGAACTTGAAACGTAAATGGGAAAACTTATTTTCTTCAACAAAGTTCGAACTGCACCACCTCATTATCTGTAATGAAACTTGATAAATAAACATCTGATTACTGAAAGAACGAGAGTCAAGATCCAGCATGCATAAATACACACATTACATCGGGGAAAATCGTTGTAAAAAAAACACATTCAGCAGTGGCCATCTTAAAAATAGTGAGTGGAAAGCCACACGGCAAGGCATCACGCGATGCGAATGCCTATCGTAGCAATTATCGATCTATTATGTATGTAGCGGGAATATACATGAGGTAAGATGGGTGAAAAAAGACAGATGTGCGCGAGAAGCTGAAGAGAATTGAGGGTCCCGTAGCTGTTTGTGGACTTATGCAAATTTTGCCTCCTTGTTTGGATTTCGCATCACTGGGATTTTGACGCCCGTATTCACAAACGATGCTTCTTTAAGTGACACAGCAAATCGAACGCACAGCGTTGAATATGCTCTGTGATTTGACTCTGTAATGTTACGGACGGAGATGTGATTCGAGTTGATAAAAAACAAGGGGAAAAATTTATGTAAATTTTTCTATTCCTGTTTAAATCCGATTACTTGCATTGTCCCATACTAAGCGGAAGTTGTGCTATTATGAATAGATGTAGTATAATTTACTATGGTTCATCATTTCCCTATGGCAATGTCCCAAGGATTTGGGAAATCAATCCGGATTTCCTTGTGAAAAACGCGATTGGGAATGGAAGAGAACGCAAAGCAATTTTTTTTCGTCCACCTGCTGCTTTTTGTCGAGGAAAAGAAATATCCTACGATGCACCTGGAATTACATTGTACACCTTTTCATCATCATCATCATCATCATCATCTCAGCCATAGGACGACCACTGCTGAACATAGGCCTCCCCCAATGCTTTCCATGTTGTCCAGTTGGTTAATAGTACCTACACCTTTTACTTATTTAAAACTACGTAGGAATGCTCACGCATGTGGTAGTAAACAAAACGTAACTTATATTGCCTCGTGAAATGCGTCGTTCCAGCAAGCGTTTAAATAAGTGCCGCATAAAAACGCCGAAAACTTTTTTTTTCCTCTTTGGCTCGACAAAATACAATTTGGCCGCTTTGAATTTAAAATAAAACGGACATAAAAAGCTAAAGCGTAAAAGCGTTCACACGTTAAAATAAAATGACGTCAGAAGCAGCTTGGTAATGAAATAAATAAGTGAAAAAATATGGATTAAGTAAGGAAGAATAAAGTGGGGTTGCGTTTGACGAACGCATACAAAGAGGAGGGAATAGGGAACTGGACGAGATAGTACAAAAAATGAAATACTTCCTGCATATACTAACAGCGCGTACATACGTATGATAAATCTTAACCTTACCTAAACCTTGTTTTTAGTGAGACATTTTTTCTACCTAAGTAGACCTAGTTCAGTGATATTTGTTTTATTCTAATCTTAAATTGTGGTGAATGTACCTTACAATTATTAATAAAGACGACTCTATAAACTTTATTATTTCATAAAAGAACCCTAAAAACAATTGAAAAGTCGAATTTTAGTCACCATGCGTGTATCGTACGCGAGTTTTTATCGAGTTTAGGTGCAGGTAGTGATGTGATGTTTGATTTATGGGTAATAAAAAAATAGGAAGGCGTTTTTGATCACAGTATTTTGTCGATTATGAGTGTTATGACAGCGCCTTCCGCTGTGAAAATTTAATGTGATTCGCGTTTGTTTTTGACGAGTTCTTTTTTTAATCCATTAACGGGTAAATAGTGTACTTAGCTGTTTTATTATCTGTGACCGTGTGTGGTTTTTAAAACGAGAATTCAGTGAACAATATCCAAGTAAATATTATAACTAGGAAATACGAAGACGCTTATAGATAAACTAGTGGCCGCCCGCGACTTCGTACGTGTGGATCCCGTTTTACCCCCTTAGGGGTGGAGTTTCACAAAATCCTTTCTTAGCGGTTGCCTACGTCATAACATCTACCTGCATGCCAAATTTCAGCCCAATCCGTCCAGTGGTTTGGGACAAAGACTACGAGTATTGTTTACCTGTAAAAATTTTAACAGAATTTAACTGAAATTAAAAAATCATGAGAAGCATTTATACATTGTCTTCCGACTTTAATTTGGTTCACATAATTATATTGATTAATCAATTAAAAAACTTCCATAAATATTTAATTACCAACAGTTTTTAATGCTTGGCTAATACGAGTCAAATATTCGTCATTTCAAGTATTTCTATTACCACCGCTATACCTGTTAATGATAATAATGATTAAAATGCTCAAATAAAATTGAAATGAAAAATTGAGATGCGAAGCTGTAAAAAATTATCTAAATGAAATGTGGCCTAGGTGCTATAAAATATGAGAATTCATTTACATCTACGTAGCAGCCAGACGATAAAATCAGGCGTTCCCGAAAATGCCAAAATCCTATCGTAATGGAGCAGGGAGAAAATAAATTTTGCAACGAATAGGGGTTAAGGCCCCGCTATACATAATAAACAGTCTCTAGTACCTGCTTTAGTATGAACAGTATTATCTAAAGGTGCTTTCAAAAAGCCAACGCAACAGAAATTGAATAAATTAAATAACGAAGGATTCGGGTCAAGTGTATGGTAAATAGCAATAATCAATAGAGGTACACGAGGAAACTGTGCAGGCCTTGTAACTAAGAAAGAAGGAAAAAAGAAGGCAAAAGTTTTATTTGGCATCGACAAAAAACAAAATAAAATGTAAAATATGAGTTGCTGTTGTCAAATAAAGTCAGTTAAACACTTTAATCCGGGCTTTTTCAAGGCGAAAGTGAATGAGCCCTTATAGGGCAGATACCTATGTACCATCCTAGACTGCATCTCACTTAACACTAAGGTGACGATTGCGGTGAAAAACCTGCCTTGTTATGTTTTTTTTTCTTTCCTCCAAAATTATTTACATCTACAGGTACCATTCTTTAAGTAAGATAATACATAACTTATCACTTTTAACATCGACCGTACAATAAGATGCAAAATATAGGGTGGAATTTTATGCCACCTGGAGGGAAAGTACTCTTTTCTTTTATTTAAAAGAAATAGAACTGCATTTAAAGATACACACACTACATCCTAACCTATACATGTAATGAATATTATAAATAACTTTCTTTATTCTTATTTAAAAGTTGATGAACATGCGCAAAAAAGAGTAATCGTTTCAGAATACAACTGATTTCGATGACGATACGAAGATAGCGAATGTTCGTTGAGTCGCAAACGAGAACATTAACTGAACTCATCGCATGCCAAAGATGCATGTTATAGACAAGTAGGGAAATTCGTCAAAGTAGAATGTACCCGGATCATTCTCTCAAAAATCCTTTGAGAGATTCTCTCTATAATGTGTACCTAGTACCTAGTAGTAGTAGTTTTTGCTTTTTACTGTACTTTATTGATTGGCCTTTGCTAAAGATTACGATTTCATATAAGATTACAGACGGTCTACATAATATGAATAAGCTTAGCTAGAAGATGCGCTCTTCAATGCTTTGAAGGCCTCAGGCGTGTACAACCACAAAAATAGCAAGTAGCAAGGTACTAAAGCACAATTTCAGAGTGAATTCTGATATTTACTTGTAAAACTGAGAGCAACGGAAGAACAAAAACTGGCCCGTAGTCAGTTGACACAAAGTAGCAAATTCTCAAAGTAATAAAATGTCTGATTTCACAATTTCACCGCGACACAGATACCGTAAGATAACGCGAATAGCCCAAGCACTTAACCGTAACATGTGGCCGTTAAACCAGAAAAGTTACAAGCAAGTTAAATAAAATTAATAAGGGTAAAATAAAATGAGGATCACTAATGTGTCGCTTTCACAAAACCTACTGGGAAACTGTATTCTAATATCGAAAACAAATTGATATTATTTATCATAATATTTGGGCAATAATCAGAAGACGTTTCCTCTTTGGCCAGACAGTTTTGACAGTTCCAGCACCTTGCCAGATAATATTTTAAGGGTTGCTGCCAAAGCCACGATGACCTAAACTTCATGATGCCACCAATTTATGCTAAATTGCTAACCTATATTGGGAGCATACGCTGGCAAACTTTCAGCTATTATAAAATGGCGTAGGTCAGCGTTCACCAGCTCTTAGTCTAGTAGTTTTGTATTCAGGATGTCCAGACTTAATGCACTTAAATAATAATGAAGTTGCCCAGCTCATCTAAAGGTTCTCATCTCCTGTTGTTTATGATTAAAAGTCTATTTATTATAGGCTTAGGGATAGCTCTTTAGCAAAAATGCACTATTTAGTCGTCTTTGAATTTAGATAGATACCTAGATATAAGGTTTATTTGCAAACCATATTGACACACAATAAGCAAAAAGTAAGAGTAATAAACACAAGAGTAGCAAGAAAAAAATTGTACATTACAAGGAATAAAAAAGAAAATCCTGCGCTAAGTGTAAGTGTGCCGCAGCGATGCAAAAAAGCAGAGAGCTCAGTGTAGATACTGAGCAGGACACTGATTTTTAGCTCTTGCTTGAAAAAAAAAGAAGGAAACTTTACTGCATAAGACATCATCATCATCATTCCAACCAATGGATGTCTACTGAACATAGCCCTCCTCCAATGATTTCCAGATAGACCGGTTGGTAGCACCTACATCCAGCGCCTTCCTGCTACCTTTATGAGGTTGTGGTTGGACAGTCTGCTTGAATTACTTCATATATTTTTGATGCAGAACAAGGCAGGTATTTGACCGAAATCGTACCTGATGTTAGGTGAGATCCGGTTTTGCATTTTTGAAAATTTGCATGTAAAGTAAAGTATGCATTGTGCTGCCATCTATTGTCATCAAAACTATAACCACGAATCCACGTTGAATCCGGTCTTCAGCCATTTTCTTCTTTCATAGGCTGACAAAGTATTGCATGTCTCACTCTTTGTACCCCGGTGATTGTGGCAAACTGATATACACTGCTTCTGAGGTTGGCGAACTGACAAAAATTTGTAAAATTTTCCGCCCAGTTTCGGCTGAGGTGAAGGGCCCATTTGGAATGAGTTTCAGAAAATCAAAATTAATTAAATAAGTGGTAGGGCTAATTAGACCTAATTAGCTACTACGATCTTATCTTAGCATTACGCTGAGTAGATGTGAACAAAACATTTTTTTTTTTCATCTTAGTCTGTCGTCTGTCGCCAGATGTTAACTGCATTGTTGTATTCGGACACTTGTAGGTAAAACAATAGGGGTGGGTTGCACCATCTTACTTTAACTTTGACAAACGTCAAAAATCTGTCAAACTCCATACAAAAAGCACCGGTTATCGTCATAGTTACCGTTTAAGTTAGGTGGTGCAACTCAGCCTAAGTAGTTCCTGTATGGTTGAGGATTCCAAAAGTTATTTTTCACTTTCAGCATGAACGTTACTTACTACGAACGAACAAGAGCTTTTCATAGTGATTTCAAAAAACCTTTTTTCCTAATATGCTCACTATTCTACCAGCCCGTGTGTCCCCCAGGGGTCCATAAAAGCTTTTCCTGGGAGTACATTGTCCGCTGCGCATTGTCCGCGACTCAACTGGCACAATACGCCGCCATCATTATGCGTATTTATACCGGGAACTCTAATAATTCTGTTTCTGAAATAGGTATTCGAATGTTACATCGATACCGGTTTGTTTGGGCTCTTTGTGCCCATGACGTTTTCCACTTTGAGCTACACAAATAGCACCTGGCCTATTTCACTTAGAGCACCTATCGTTATTTTGGGCAGGTGCTCTAAGTGGAATTAAATTTACTTTTACGACGCACCTACAACACAGCAGCCTAGTGCTGGCTGATAATTTTGTTAGACAGAACGTTTTTAATTTCTTTATTTTTTTTTCTTTATGAGAAAAACGTACAGCTTATAATATTATAATACAAGTAACATACAAAAAATAAGTCTTTCACCCCAAAAAGTACCAAGGTTAACCTTTACCTTACCAAGGTTTTTTTTTTTCGGGAATACCGAGAAAAATGACAAAAATAGCTCATGTATAAAACTTACCAAGAGTACCACGGCAACATAACTATATTGAAGAATTTAAAAACGACCTGTGGGCTGTGTGAGTTTACATCAATAAATTGTCCTCACTAGTGAGCGTGTTAAAAATATGTATGGCAATTTTAGTTTTTGAACGTTTCCGCTAGGAGCGCTGTACAATCCGTCATACATTTTGATGTCACTTTTTTACGTACGCAAACTCACACTCAGCCCTCTGTCTATCAAATACATTAGCAGCCAGCACTAGTCTGCTGTATTGTGGGTACTACGTCGTAAAAATAAATTTTATTCCACTTAGAGCACCCGCCCGAAATATCGATAGGTGTTCTATGTGGAATAGGCTAGGTGCTATTCATGCAGGTACTATTTGAATGGGTGCTCAAAGTGGAATACGTCGTGCCCATCACTAGCATACGTAAGAGAGTTTGTTGAGTATCTTTTTTTTCTCTATAGGTACCTATTTAGAGTATCAAAGGAAGGAATATATTTCAAACTTGAAGTACCGATGAGAAAATTGATCTAATACTTCAAAGAGCGTTAAGTCGCTCCAATAAAATTTGAATAACCATCGAAAATTGTACGACGTTAAATAAATTGTACTCAATTACAATATGTAGAGTTTGATTATTGATTTATTTGTTGAAATAAACATACAGCTCTTATATTTAAATAATAAATAAATAAATAATTGTTAAAAACGATCGAGTGGACTGTATTATAGAGAGGCCTGCCGGTGGTGATTGTGGTATGCCACTAGAATCAAGGAAACTCCAATAAAAGGGCCAAAACAGTAGGTATATTGTAGCTTTGCAGCTCAAAACATTAACACGAGAGTGTACAAAAAGCAACTTCAAAAATCCAAAAAACAATATTAAAAAAAAGTAAAAAACCATAAACAATTATCAAAAAGGATTGCTGGCCAAACTGCCAGCAACATCCTCCACCCCCCTGGCAGAGCCGATTTAGTCAGGAGGGGGACTGGATGGTAGTTTGACCAGCTTGGTGACTGGTCGCCGCAGAATTCCGCCGGGAGTGGTGACCTCTGTGACGCGGATTATTCCGTCCTTGCCGGGGTGGACCGCAGATATTCTGCCACGAGGCCATGTTCCCCGCGGGAGATTACTGTCCGCGATAAGAACGAGGTCACCAACTCGGAAATTCTGCGACGAAGAACCTTTGGGCGACCTTCTAGGAGCGATTAGAGGAAGGTACTCTTTGACCCAACGCTGCCAAAATAGTTCAGCAAGGCGTTGAGACTTCCTCCAATCACTCCTACTGAGCAGGTCCCCGGCATCAGTCTTGATGGGATGGTACGGTGACGATGAACCGATGAGAAAATGAAACGGCGTTAATGATTCGGGAGCGTGAGGTTCGCTGGACGCGTGGATAAGCGGTCTGCTGTTCACCAGTGCTTCTGCTTCATGAAGAGCGGTGCATAGAAGCTCGTCTTTGGGCACTTGCTCGGCCAGCATGACTTTCAGCGCCGTCTTCACGGTTCGAACCATCCGTTCCCACGCTCCCCCCATATTAGGAGCTGAAGGGGGCATGAACTGCCAGGAAATATGTTGGTTAGCACATTCGTCTCCGAAACACTGCTGGTAGCTTGCAAGAAGTAGATTATTAGCCTCAACGAAGGCAGTCCCATTATCTGACAATATCTTGCATGGGGTGCCTCTTCGAGCGACAAATCGTCGCAGGCACATGACTGCAGCGTCCGCTGAGAGGCTGTGTACAATCTCCAGATGACTGGCTCGGGTAGTAAGACACGTGAAGAGAGCAACGTATCTTTTTTCTCGTCGTCTTCCCACAGCGACTAGCATCATCGGTGGTGGGACCAGATTCGCACGTCGAATTGTGCATGTAGTACGACGCAGAGTTATGAAGCGGATTGTGTTTCGCAGTCGCAAAATCCAGTAACGTTGGCGTATCTCGTTCACCACAAGTTCATTCAGTTTGTGAGCCTTTTTATGTTAGTGTGTCACAAGGAGGCGAGCGCTGTGTTGACGACCATCCAATATTATCGGTCTCTTAGTGAACGAGGGCATATCAGGCGTGGCAGAGACTCTTCCGTTCATTCGGAGTAGGCCTTCAGAATCGAGCGTGGGAGTCAAACGAAAGAGACGGCTGCTTCAGCTGACAGCTTGACGTCGGCGATTCGACCTCAATTCTTCTGAGAAGGACTCTTCTTGACATTGACGAATGATGTGAACCTCTGCCGTGTGTAAATCCTCGTTGTTGAGCAATGGTAACGATGATAATGAATGCGCTGGATGACTATTATGAGCGCGTGAGGATGAAGAGAAACGTGTAGCCAAATTATGTGACCCCAATTTTGAATTTATGCGATTGCGGAGGATTTTGATATACTGATGCGCACGGGCGGTTGCACGCACCATCCGCAACCAACTGCTAAATCGCGAAGGGTCCGCCGCCAATGTAAACGAAATAGGCGTTGGCGTGTGAGAATTTTGATCGTTTAAGGCATGAATCTGCCTTAAACTCCCGTCCGAAATCATTCTGAGTTAAACTAACGGGTGGCAAAGTCTCCGAGGGCCAAGTTTCATGACTCTTAAGGAGGAAACTAGGACCGCTAACCCATCGAGAGGAGACTGCAGAACTCATTCGAGTAGCTTCATCCGCGACGTTTAAACTAGTCGGAACCCACCGCCATTCACAAACCTCATTGATTTCGGATATTTCTCCTACACGGTTGGCAACAAAGGGTTTTAATGAGCGGGCTTCAGCTCTTAGCCAACCAAGAACGTTCATTGAATCTATCCAAAATACACGCCTACATGGAGTTACATTGTGCTCCGCCAGTATAGTGGCCGCGAGGCGTGCGGCCAGCAGAGCACCCTGTAGCTCCAGACGCGGCATCGAAACTGGCCTGAGTGGAGTGACCCGTGCCTTCGCTGCAATAAAGGATAATTTGACTTTAACGTTTGAATCCAAAATACGCTAGTACGCGACACTCGCGTAAGCTAACTGGCTGGCATCAGCAAAGACGTGTAGCTCCAGCTCAGATTGGTCTAAGTCTGCGTTGCAATGAGACGCATAGCAACGTGGAATGTTCATATTTTCCAAAAACGCGATATTTTCTAACCATGAACCCCATTCTTTTTGTTGGTCCATTGGTAAGGGTTCATCCCAAGATACTCCTGTTCGCCAACATTTTGAAGGAGTATCCTGCTATGAACTGTCAGTGGTGAAAGAATTTCTAATTGTCTTTAGCCATTTTACGCTCTAGACCTAGAGTATTGAAACGAGAACGAGCGAGGGTTATCCTCGCGCCAGAGCAAACCGACTTTAAACCTACCGCTTGATAACCTTTCAGCAGTCTTGTCGATAGTTTGTAATGCGCGCTCGTGTAAAGGTCCGCAGGATGTGGAACGTTTAGTAATTCCTAAAGCTTCTAATTTAAATTGTTCCTTGACCAAATTATCTAGTTCCGATAAATCGATATTTTCCACATTGGTTTTATTTATAAAATCAAATCCTTTAAAATTCCTACTATTGTTAGAAAGACCATGAAGTACCCAGCCTAGACTAGTACGAGTGGCGATTGGTTGTGAACGCAAGCCTGACCTTAACTCTTGTGGTACTGTCAAAAACCAATCCGAGGCGCCAATAAGAACTGTAGGCTTGGCATCTTCATATGTGAGCTCAGAAACAATGTCACTCAGGTGTGAATATTGAATGTCTTGAACCGAAACCGTTTGCCTAGACAGATCAATATTAGAAATAGTTCGAGCATTATTTATTGTATAAAATTCACTACTGTATTTTCCTCTTATTTTAAACGAAACGTACTGTGCATCTTGCTCACAAACCATACCTCCTACGCCTTGTATGCGTATGCGTCCATCTCTGCCCTGGGTACCTATTTGACGCGCGATGGTGGAATCTATTAAGCTCGCTGTAGATCCATCGTCCAGCAACGCGAAGGTTTCAACATCACCTTGGGGTCCCCTTACTACAACAGGAATCACCTTTAGTAAAACTTTCCGTGAGGGATGTGAAGGGGCTAATGAACACGAAAGGGCAGTATCATTAGACAACGGATGCTCAACAGGACTAGATGGTTGAACTATCGGTTGGATATTGCAGTCATTAGTCTCCTGTTCGACGGAAACGTAGGTGGACATGTTGGGCACGGACGGTTGACAAAAGGTAGGTGCAGCAGAATTTTTAGAAAAACTGGTTGACGTACGATGTAACAGTTGATGATGATTGAGTCTACATTGATTTATGCCACACATTTTTCCTTTGGAACATGAACGCCATTGATGTTTCTTTTGAGATAAGCATTTATAACAAATTTTATTATCACGAAGGAATTGTACTCTTTGGTCAACATCGATAGACTTAAAACCTCCACAGTCTATGATACTATGAGATTTATGACAAAAAAGACAAGTGTCAGTTACGTCTGTCACATGGACGTGACACTTCCTGTCATGTGTATCGTTTTGAAAATTCATTTTATTTACAGGAAAATTTTGTTGAGAAATTAAACCGAAACGTGTGTGAATCCTGGATTCGAAACGAAGAAAATCAGATAGTAACTCCAGTTTGGATTTCTCACCTGTGTGTTCAGCGGCATAGCGTATCCACAGCATACGCATCAACGGTGTTAACTTTATTAAAATTGTGTTGTAAAGTTCCGGTGAATGCAAATACTCCAACTGATCTAAATGTTTCAAAACTGAAATTAAATTGTGTACACGACATGAAATGGTGTTTAAATCTTTGAGATCTGTTTGTAGTCTAGGTAATGAGCGAATTTGTGCAAGCTCTTCTAAAACTATGAGTTCTGGCCGTCCAAAAATATCTTCTAGAGCTTGTATGACCTCTTCAGGGTCTCTAGAAGTCAGTAAGAGGGCGGACACAGATAGAGCTGCGTCTCCGCGCAATGAAGATCGAATCCGTGCTAAATTTTCGGTGAGAGAACATGACTGACTGGTATGATAGTATGACTGTTTAAAAGCTATCCAGTCAGCTGGTTTTCCACTAAAAATAGGTAGTTGAGATGGTCTAGGTTTGTTGGTTAAGGAAGTGATGGCACGAGCTAGCTCTCTAATGTCATTAGATTGATGATGACAAGAAGGAGAAACTAGATGTGGTTCTACATGTTTTGACGTCAACTGACTATGATTAGGTAGTAAGCCTTCTGAACCTTTGGGTACCGTGTTGACAGCATCAAAAGGACCTGGACTGTCCTCTGCACTTGAAGCGGCGGGATTCTGCGGCTGTGCGGCGGCTGATACGATATCCGAGAAATGGTCAGGCAAACTGTGAACCCAAGAGTTGACGGAATTATTGCGTGTACTAGACTCGATGGCAGCGAGTTGAGCTGCCAGAAGTTTGTCTTGAGCTACCCTCTTTGCCTTAGCTAACTGCTCCTCAATTTCAAGCATAGCCTTAGCGTGAAGAGCTTCGGCCTGTAAGCGAGCTTTAACTGTGCTGGATGTAGATTTAGACCTATTAGAGTGAGTACCTCCAGCATTTGAGGTGGAGCTATCGACGCTTGGAGCGACTCCACCTGCTTGAGGCACCGTGACACTAGGATCTACACATACCTGTGAGGCTTGGGGCTCTGTAGGGTTACCTGATTGGGTCTTTACCTTGCTTCTAGTGAGCATGGTACCTTCACCTCTCCTATCGGAGGACCAATGTTAAAAACGATCGAGTGGACTGTATTATAGAGAGGCCTGCCGGTGGTGATTGTGGTATGCCACTAGAATCAAGGAAACTCCAATAAAAGGGCCAAAACAGTAGGTATATTGTAGCTTTGCAGCTCAAAACATTAACACGAGAGTGTACAAAAAGCAACTTCAAAAATCCAAAAAACAATATTAAAAAAAAGTAAAAAACCATAAACAATTATCAAAAAGGATTGCTGGCCAAACTGCCAGCAACAATAATAAATAAATATCCTTGGACATTTTACACTGCGCCTCTAGTCACAAACTAAGCAAAGCTTGTACTATGGGTACTAGACGACGGGATAAACATACTTATATACTTTTTTTTTGTAAATACATACATATTATACATAGAAAACACCCAGACCCGTCACAGAAATTAAAATTCATCATTTCAATTTCTGCCCGGCCGGGAATCGAACCCGGGACCTCTCGGCATAGTAGTCCGTTCTGAACCACTACACCAAACGGCCGACGATTTCTAGGTAGGTACATGAATTACATGATGTAATCATAAAAATAAGTAGGTTACACACATTTATACACATGTATACAAACAAACACCCACCTATTTTCATTCATTATCACTACCTACGTTTTATAAGTAACAAAGTCCTCAACCGCGTCGGAATAAATTCAAAAACTATTCAATTATTTTCTTTAGTGTTGTTTTCACCAAAAGATTCAAGGGGAAAGGTTTGTTATATGGTCAGGGAAAACAATGGAATATTTTCTATCCCAATTTTCGAAAGGGCGACGCGATAGACTTTCTATGACATAAGAGTATGACTATGTCTATCTCAATGTCTAATATGTCACGACAGTGAACGGCGGGTAATAGTTAGTTGGAAGGATCAAGACCTACTCAATTTCATTGAGTCATTGGACAAATAACACTAAAGAACCACTTTAGGCTCTCACAGGTAGGTCAGGTGTACATACCTATCTACCTTTTACTTTTTCGTCCATAAATAAAGTAACTAAGGTCTGGCACTAACCAAGTGCTTTCGCTTGATGAAAACATCGTTCGCGTGGAAAAATTACGTTGTCCACTTTGGGTACCTAGGTATAAGGCTAAGAACTCACGGCGCGATTTACACCCGCGCCTGCGGCGGTTGCGGGCCCGCAGCTTCTGTAAAATGCAGATACTTAATCACTTCCTCCAAATGATTCCATCTTTATTTTATTATTTTATGTATGTATTTATTTATTATAATAATAATATATTTTTGTATAATATGATTTATGTATGTAGCATATTTGTTTTTGTTTTTCTTTCCTGCACTAGAAGTACCGCCAAACAAATTTCTTTTCTGCTCAACCCAAAGGTAAACTGGTCGAGAATGCTTTAGTGCATTAAGTTCGCCTTATGTACAAATGTATTTTGGCATTAAAGTTTAAATTAATAAATAAAAAATACTTGTGTAAAAACTAATGCACAACTCACGATGCGGTTTGCGCCCGCAGCGCGCAGCGTGCGCGGTTGTATGCGGGTCCCGCTGCCGCGCTGCACCGGCGGGCAACTAATAGAATCGCGCGGGCCGCGGTAACCGCAGCCTCTGCGGTTTGCGCCCGCACGCTCTGCGATGAATTGGCGGGGGACTGATCGGATCGTTAACTGCCCGTCTTGCAACTGCCCGTCTTGCGATTATTGCTCGCCACGTTTGCAGGCGATGATCGGCGGCTGCGTTTTGAAATAAAACCGTAATACCACAACCACCGCGGGCGCGGGTGAAAATCGCGCCGTGAGTTCTTAGCTTAAGAGTTTTCATTAGGGCAGACATTTTGCTGTATCCAGCTTGTTTCTGCCTACTTCAATTTGGTAAAGTACTCATATTCTATAGGCTGGAACGAAATAATTGTTTTATAAATGACAATACGTGCTTCAGAAGTGTAGCTATTATGAATTTATTGTTGGCTTGGTGAAATATGTTTTGGAAATGTCAAAATAATTGCGTGTGGTGTGGAGTTTTCATTCGAGTTTGTAGAAGTTTGCGATGTTTTGACAGAAGCTTTGTTGTTGTTTTAGAACTGTTTGTTACGTTTTGTGAGGGCAAAAGGCAAAGACAGCAATTCCCAGAAACAAATAATAGGAGTAGAAACTCTTTATTTCACTTTTTTTGTCATGAGGGTTGTAGCAATCCAAGTCAAAACCCTAGTGTCAAACAACCGAGCCTTGCTTGACTCACTCTGACCTATGGAGGTGTCTTCCGATCTTGGAAACTGGTAGAGGCGGATACACAGGGGTTACTCCGAAAAAAGTCATCTGAAGTCATTGAAGTAATATTATACTCAATGTCTGAAGTTTCGAATATTGCCATCCTTGTAACCCATAGCAAGATGCCATAATGAGCGGCGACGGTGACAATTATACAAAAAGTTATATTCTTTATTAGTACATTACATACAGGGTTGCCAGGGAGTTGACGTTCAAAGCTAAAATTTAGATGCCTTACATCAAGGTGTATCTAAATCACCCCATGTATGTTTTACGATTTTGCTTAGTTTAGGAGATAGAGTAATAAATTTTAGCTTTGAACGTCAACTCCCTGGCCACCCTGTATAAGCCCTTTTCAGGGCAATTTAATTACAGTAACTAAAATACTTAATACCCATCAACTAAACTGATTACATACTCGTAACTAAAGCAATTGAAAACGTCCTAACTAAAGTCTAGGTCACATCCCATCTATTCTGTTCATTTAGAGTAGGCGCACACCGTTGATTTTTCGTCGGCCGATAGTTTAGTCGGGCAGTTGATCAGTATGGGCATGTATGGGAGTGCGCACACTACGCCGATTCGATTTGGCCGATTCTTCATACAATTTAAAATCGGGCACAACTATCGGCCAACTAAAAATCAACGGTGTGCGCCTACTCTTAGTTAAGCCAAGTGCTCTATTATGATACTAGATCCAATTAATGAGGTCAAGGGCTACCCTTTACCCAAGGGCTCTCCAGCCGATTGAAGCCATTGTTACGTTCGTCATTAGTTCTTACGAATCGGTTTTTTCAAGGCTTAGGGCTCCGCACGGCTATCCATTTTTGCGGGATCCTACAAAACAGGACTGACGTATGAACACATACATAATTATAAGCACTACTAGCTTTCCGCCCGCGGCTTCGCCCGCGTGGAATTTTGTCTGTCACATAAAAACTTTATCGCGCGCGTCCAAGTTTCAAAAACCGGGATAAAAACTATTCTATGTCCTTTCCCGGAACTCAAACTATCTCTATGCCAAATTTCATCAAAATCGGTTCAGTGGTTTAGGCGTGAAAGCGAGACCGACAGACAGAGTTACTTTCGCATTTATAATATTAGTATAGATAAATTATTGTAAGTGTGTTTGAAATTCTAATTACATATAAAGAATGGATCAAATTTTTGCGATGTTCGTGTACTTATATAAGAAAATATTTAAATACGTACTACTAAACCGGATTCTGCAAAAACAGTTCCTGCAAAAAACGGAATGTCTCCAACTCTCCATGGGAACAAGCCCTTAGAGATTCAGTCAAAACTTTTGTACTCTAAGGGTGGGTTGCACCATCACAATTTGACACTAACTATGACGATAACCGGTGCTTCTTGTATGGAGTTTGACAGATTTTTGACGTTTGTCAAAGTTAAAGTAAGATGGTGCAACCAAGCCTAAGCTTGACTACGACTGCAGTTAATTTTGTTATGAGTATTTTATCTTAAAACACGTTCAAATATCTTCTATATATATATTTATTTATTATTTATTTATTTATTTATAAAAAAAAAGAAAGTCGTGTTAGTTACTCCACTTATAACTCAAGAACGGCTGAACCGATTTAGCTGAAAATTGTCAGGGAGGTAGTTTAGAGCCAGGAGAAGGACATAGGATACTTTTTATCCCGTTTGAAATTAAAAAAAAAAGTCTGCTTATTTATTGCCATTAAGGCGGAACAAAGTTCGCCGGGTCAGCTAGTTAGATATAAAATCATTCTGTGTAATATACTGTCGCTACAAACCAAATCAAAAATTCAAATAGCAATTTAATGAATTCCCTAATTGTAATCAAAGTCAAATTTTAATAAAATAAAACGCCGTAGAATATTTAATCGCATGTCAGTTTTGACCCAAAAAAGATAGAGTTGAAATCTAAATATGTATATAAAAGGAGAAACTGACTGACTTAGTGACATATTAACGCACAGTCTAAACGGCTAAACGTAGGCACTTGAAATTTGGAAGGGACGTAGCTTAGGTACCGTAGAGATGCACTAAGAAAGGAATTTCCGAAATTCCTACGGGAACGGGAATTAGCGGGAAAATCATTTTGTATGAAAAATCTAAACCGCTTAAGTTAGACGCTTGAAATTTGGCATGCAGGTACCTTAGTAAACTTAAAGCTTAGTTACAACAGGATATTGCAAAATTCTCACGGGAATGGGAGTTAGCGGGAAAAAACATTTGTATGAAAAAATCTAAACCGCGTAAGATAGATGAAGGGGGTAAAACGGGATCCACGCGTACGAAGTCGCGGGCGGCTGCTAGTTAATCATAACCGTTTATTTATTTAAATGATGGAATGAGATGAATGAGCTATTTAATTTAGCATAGCTGTCTGAAACGAGGTAACAAAAGCCTACCTAGATTTATCATTAGACCGAATTCCAGACATTTTGTCGTGTCTTCGTACAAGATTAATACCTTTTCATTTGTCAAGGTATTTTAGGACAGACTAGCTTTTGCCCGCGTTTTCACCCGCGTGAAATTTATTTTGTCACAGATCGTCATAAATTATAGCATATATGTTATTCTGGGTTATAAACAATAATACTGTAAAGTTTCATCAAAATCTCAAAATTAGTTTTTGCGTGAAAGAGTAACAAACATCCAGACATCCAAACTTTAACATTTTTAATATTAGTAGGATTATAGTACAGACGAGGGCGAATCAAGTTATAAAAGTAGTATCTTATCTAGTTGTAATACGAGTGGTTTTGCAATAAAAAAATAATTGTGTCATAATAAAGTTGAATATCTACTGAAATATTCCTGAAATATATTAATACCTACTCCACAGAAATGATGTATAATGCACTAGAGATTCAGAATCTAAATTATTACCAGTCTCTAGATAGTGTGATTGAACTGAACATTGACTAAAAATTTATCAATAAAAAATGGCCATAGCCTTTGATTTCGTTTACTTAGAAACCCAACTTCTATAAATCTTCAAGAGATCATAGAGTACTGAATATTAATCCTACTAATATTTATAAATGCGAAAGTTTCGATGTCTGGATGTTTGTTACTCTTTCACGCAAAAACTACTCAACGGATTTTAATAAAACTTTACATTATTATTGTTTATAACCCAGAATAACATAATAGGTTATAATTTACGACGATCTGTGACAAACTGAATTTCACGCGGGTGAAGCCGCGGGCAACAGCTAGCTTCAACATAATCTATACGGGACTATTCCCACCTCTCGTTCCCACCGCTGCAACTCCTGTATAGCCAGGCTCCACAGCTGCTTGACCGCCAATAAAACCCAACGAGTAACAGTAAGCATCAACTATAGGGACCATAGAGATATAGAAAGATGCCAACTAATGCGCTGAGTTCGAAACTGAGTGTCGCATTAGAAATTCACACACACAAAATAATCATGCTCATTATCCACTGCGGTATCAGTACTCAACGTTCGAATAATCTTTAGTACTACGCAAGCAATGTGAACTGTTTACATTACGTCGTCGCTGCTGTCATCATTGCTGTCACGAGCAATGTGTTCTGTTTTTGGCCATATTGCTGCGACGGCCCCGCCCCCTTGTCACATCTCCCTTTAGTTTCTGTGATCTGTGATGGGGACCTATCTTGTTCCATTCACGTAATACAGTCTTAAAAGGGCAATTAGTGAGCGTAAATATCGCCTGCCTAAAGATACCCATTTACCCAGTTTATCCATAGGTAGTACTTATCTACCAAAAGCCTGTCCCTAACCCACTAAAAAATAATTCCAGGCTGAAAAACTTTTACACAGAGATGAAGTTGGTATTTGGCTTTACTTTCTGCCTAATGGCCTGGGATATTAGTTGGCCGAAATTCAAACAGTTTTTAGGTACTTAACATGATTTATTGAGCCTCTAAAGCCGTCCTGTAGCCAGAATAACCTCTGCTAATATTAGTCTCATGAATAATTCAGGCATTTGAGAAGAAACATGCGTGGTAGGTAGTTTTTAATTTTATGTTCTGACTTTCATCATTTCAGCCACAGGACGGCCATTGCTGGACATAGGCCTCCCCTAATGATTTCCATCCTTGCATCCAGCGCCTTCCTGTTACCTTTAAGAGGTCGTCGGTCCACCTTGTGGGTTTACGTCCCACGCTAAACTTTCCGGTACGCGGCCTACACTCCAGAACCTTGCTGCCGTCAGTTCTGCGTACTATGTGCCCTGCCCATTGCCACTTCAGCTTGCTAACCCGTCGGGCTATGTCACCTTACAGATGTATCGCTTCAAATGCGCGTCGAAGGCGCGTTTAAAAAACGCCGTATGCACAGTTGGTCCTAAGATTTTGGAAAACTTTTTCACGTTGTTCCCCAATAGACTTCTTGTAGACATGACTTACCTTGGACAAAAATATTGCCATAACACAATGAGTCATATCTAAATATATTTTACTCAAAGGTGACTGACTGACTGACATAGTGATCTATCAACGCACAGCCCAAACCACTGGACGGATCGGGCTGAAAGGCATGCAGGTAGATGTTATGACGTAGGCATCCGCTAAGAAAGGATTTTACGAAACTCTACCCCTAAGGGGGTTAGACGGGATCCACGCGTACGAAGTCGCGGGCGGCCGCTAGTATTGATTATAAGTGTACATTTATGTAACACCCCCATCAAGGAAAACGGTAGTTTTTCCTTATCGCGACGGATCGGTATAATGAATGGCAATAGATGTGCTGCACTGAATTTGCTGGCCCCTCTCCAATATAACATGATGCATTGTCTTGAATCTAATAAATAAGTAATTATTTGTTTTCGAACAATTTTCTTCCAAGCATTTGAACTTAAATTACACACACAATATTTACAATTCGGTTGAAATTATAAACTAAATAAGACAAAAAAAGGACGAGGAGGCGATGGTTAGGTATATTAGTGAATCCGAATTCCTAAATGATCTTGGAAGATTCGTATAATGTTAATCTAATGTTTAAATACCTAAGACCTCAAACTATCTTTATTATTATATCTAGCCTATTTTTGAATAATTATTTTTAAATAACAGCTACAATATTATTATTTGAACAGCTTTAAACTAGCTGTAATAAGGTTAAACTACAGTTGTATTTGAACAAAAAATATCAAAATGCAAAATTGAAACGTGATGTTCTAGGTCGTTGTCCGACGTATAGAGCTTTCGGACAGCTTTATGGTATTTTAACAGGCTATGTTATTTTGAAGAGCTTATCTAGAATCATAAAATATAGGTATAATTATTAACATCACATTTCAAAGAAATTCTTCCATAATCATCATCATTCAAAATCAACCGTTTAGTCTCCACTGCAGGAGCACGATTGTCTCTAGTTCTACATAATTAACCTACCAGAGGCAAAGCAGATGGAGGATTTGGCCAACACTCCGCACACTGGCCAGACGGGTAAGGGAGGACTGGTTTTAGTCTTCCAGTGACTTGGTCCACTTTTAGCTTGGCCGTCGGGCCAATTTACTATACTTACGAGCAAAAGTATGGAATCACCCCTTTGTGTTCCGAGCGGTCTTAAGAACTGAATGACTATGTATTATATGTATCTATGGTATCAATTTAAAGTTTATAATATTACCTTTAAAATGGTGCCATTTTTATTGATCTCCTATTAGTCATTTAGTTCTTATGATCGCTCGGAATAAATAGGATGATTCCATATTTTTGCTCGCGAGTGTAGATTGAATTTTTAAATATTTTTTCTTCCAGCAACTGGGCCCACTTAAACTTCTACAGTAGATTTTTGTTGTTATGGTGTTTAATTTAATAATAAAAACATTGAAGGTTACTGGAAAAAATATATTTAAAAATTCAAACCAGCGACTTGGCCCGCGGACCAAGCTAATAGTGGGTCAAGTCACTAGCTAGAAGACTCCTGGTTCGCTTATTTGTCCTTAGTATCCTTTTACGAAATCAACGACATTCGCTTCGCATCGCTCGCACGGTACGGACGTGCGCTCCGCCTCGCCCGCCCGCTCGCATGCGCTGCGCTCCGAGTTCCTCGAGCTTATCGCCCTCGCTCTGCGAGTCTTGTTTCTGTGGTGTTTTGTCACAATTACGTGGCTTGCCCGCGGCTGCGCTTGGGATACCTAACGGTGATAACGAACAAGCGTAGTTAAACGCCTTTCTAAAGGCGGTTCGGTTCGATTGGGAGCGACCGACAGTGCCTTTTTCAAGGCGCTGAAATTTCCTGCCGCCGCCGGTATATTAGGCTGTGAACCTTGGCCTCCTGGAAGGCACGTTTGAGAGGGTGAGGCGTTCCTCCTTGCTCTTGAGACACTCGGTTTCACAGTCTTTTCACTGCCGGGCGTGACCCCCCCTACCCCTCCCTACTTTCCATCCCTGAAGGAGCGTATCCCTGGTTGTTTTTACGACCGGGGCCCTCCTGAAGGACTGCTAGGAGTAGGTACTCACCCTACGTCGCGGCGTTGCTACGTTGCGGCGTAGTTACATTGGCTAGGGCACACTTTTCCGACACACCCCGCTCGGTTTACACCGACTGTGCGGGACTTACACACCGCTATAACCACCGAGTTTCTTGCCGGCTCTTCTCGGTGGTTGCGACTTGCGAACCGGCGTAGATTCACGCGTCGCGAATACACCCTCCATGCCATGGACACGGAGGAACTATTAAAGTTCCTCCGGGCCACTCACCCGGAGGTTCTCTCCGGGTTTAAAGCCCACATACGGGCAAAATCCCTCGCAAGCTCCGTCTATGAGGAGCCTGCTTCCCCGTCATGTCCCGAGGACGCCATGTGCGATCCTAACTCGGCCCCGCTACCAATCCCGCTCACGAACGAGCACTCTATTGTGATAGATCACCAATCCCATGCCCCCAGTAGGGACATGGAATGTGACTCTGTCTCAGACGCCGATGACGGTGGCTTCACCACCGTCAGTCGTCCGAAGAGGACCCGCAAATCCGCGGCCTCTCCCCCTCCTTCCCCCCCTGCGAAGGCGCTGAAGGCCAACTCGGGCCTCTCTCAGCCCTCTCAATCTTCCCAGCCCTCCGGCTCGCAGTCGAGCACCGGGCGGACTGTCAGAGTCCCCCCAGTCTTTGTCCAGGACAAGGCGTCCTGGAACAAGATTTCCGGCGCGCTCAAGGAGCGTCACATTAACTTCTCGCACGCTAAGTCGTACAACGTAGGTATTAAGGTGTCCTTGTCCACCTCGGACGAGCACCGAGCCCTAACACGATTCCTAGATGAAAACCGTATCGGTTATCATACCTTCCCCCGCGAGGAGGAAAGGGAGCTGCGGGTTGTTATCCGTGGCCTTCCCAAGGAGCTAGACTCCGCCTCCATCTTGGCCGACCTCAAGGCCCAAAACTTCCCTGTCAAACAGGTTCATCGTCTGTACAGGACTCGTACTCGTGAACCATTTGACCTTGTCCAAGTAGTCTTGGACTATTCCGATGAAGCAAAATCGATTTTCAATTTGAAATCGCTTTGCTTTATCTCCGGGCTCAAAGTCGAGCCACCCCGTAAGCGCGGCGCTCCCGGCCAGTGCCACCGCTGTCAACATTACGGGCACGCTGCCCGTAATTGTCACGCCCGTCCTAGGTGCGTTAAGTGCCTAGGCGATCACGGCACAGCCGACTGTGTCCGTGACAAGGCCACAGCCACCGAACCACCGAGCTGCATACTGTGTGGTAGCCAGGGTCATCCTGCGAATTATCGCGGTTGTCCCCGGGCCCCACGCACTCAGCCGCGTGCCCCCATCCCCTCTGCCCCCAGGCAGATCAATGCTACTCGCAACTTTGCGGTAGCAAATGAAGCTCCAAGCCTCCGCCCCAACAGGCCCAATGCTTGGGCTAGGCCTCTGGCCTACACCCAGGCTGCCAGCCTTACTCCCGCACCCGCCCAAACAGCTGTGGCCCCACCCGCACCCCAGCAGGCTCCTCAACCCCACCCAGCCCCTAAGGCCACGCCAAAGGCACCTACCCATCAGGCGCCTAACCCTAGTCCCCCTGCCCCTAAGGCACCGGCCCACAAAGTCCCGGCCCCTCAGGCCAAGCCCCAGCCGTCACATTCACCTGCGGCTGACATTAAATTGGTCAGAGACTTCTTTGGCCAAATTAATGTCGGCGAGATGTTTGTGATCGCCGCAAAACTGCGCGCGACTAATGGCGAAGGCAACATCATGGATAGGTTATCTATCCTCGCCGAACACGTAGACTTTTGCTACGCTATCTCCTCTTTCCACGCTCCGTAATGGCTAACCCCACCGCTAGGATCAAACCCCGGTCAATCACCTTAGCTTTTTTCAACGCTAACGGTCTTAGACAGCAGAAGGACGAGGTTACTCAGTTCCTTACCGACCACCAGGTCGACATCTTTCTGGTTCAAGAGACCCTCCTAACACCCTCTATTCGCAATCCTAGGATAGCGAACTACAATATCATCAGACACGATAGGCCCACACGTGGCGGCGGCACGCTTATTTACTATAAGCGTTCTCTGCACTGTGCTTTAGTCGATCCCCCTTCTCTCTCTAACCTAGAAGTCTCACTCTGTCGGCTAGCCATGACTGGACACGAGCCCATTCTCATCGGCTCGGTTTACCTCTCCCCGAACAAGACTCCCTTAAGGAGCGACTTTGAGGCCCTGTTTGCTATGAATAGTGCAGTCATTCTTGGCGGCGACTTTAATAGCAAACACACTCATTGGGGTTGCGTAACATCCACTGCCAACGGCATGATGCTAAGCGAACTCTCTGAGGAACTCATTTTTGACATCTTAGTCCCTATGACGCCCACTCACTATCCTTACAATGTCGAGCATCGGCCCGACATTCTTGACATGGCAATTCTAAAGAATATAGGCCTCCGCCTACACTCTATAGAAACCATGCACGCGCTCACTTCTGACCATCGCCCGGTCGTACTCCAACTAGGCTCTCCTGAGTCTACACCCACTATGAAGACAGTTGTGGACTGGGACAAACTCAAGGTAAAACTTGGGAACTGTCAGAGCCCACAACTGTCCTCAATCCCCGACGATATAGTTTCGCCTCACGAAACTATTCACGCGATCGATGCCCTCACTAGTCACATCTCGGTCGCCATCGGCGACTCGTCTAGGCAAGTGCCTGCGATGGCTAACCACCGTCTCAGGTTGCCTGACGACGCGCGAGAGCTATTGAGGGCAAAGAACGCAGCCACTCGCGATTATGACGCTTATCCAACCGAGGAAAACAGAGCCCGCCTACGTTCCTTACAGCGCGCTGTCAAGGCTCGTATCGCGGAACTCCGTAACAATCAGTGGGATGATCTACTTAAAGAAATCTCGCCATCTCACCAAGCCTATTGGAAGTTGACGAGAGCCTTTAAGTCCGACACCGTAGCGTCCACGCCACCGCTTTTACGTCCCGATCAAACGCTTGCGTTTGACGACGACGCCAAAGCCGAATGTCTAGCCGACAGTCTAGAAGCACAGTGCTCCCCCAGTACCCTCCCAGTAGACTCTGCTCACCTCCGCATGGTGGACAGCGAAGTCGAACGTAGAGCCGCCCTCCCTCCGACCACAACCCTAGACCCGACCAACGTCGACGAGGTGCGAACGATAATCAAAGGTTTCCGTCCCAACAAAGCCCCCGGCCCGGACCGTATCTCTAATAGAGTCTTACGCGCCCTGCCCGCCCCCCTAGTATACCTCTTGGTTGCTATTTTCAATGCGGCTATGTCTCACTGCATCTTTCCCGACGCGTGGAAAGAGGCAGAAGTCATTGGCATCCCGAAGCCCGGTAAGAAACTGGCTGACCCCACAAGCTACAGACCCATCAGTCTCTTAAAGACCATGGGTAAGTTATACGAACGTATAATTGTCTCTCGATTAAGAGATTATGTTTTTTCTAATAATCTCTTAATAAACGAACAGTTTGGCTTCCGCGCCTCACATTCCTGCGTACAACAGGTGCACCGCTTAACGGAGCACATACTTAGCGGCCTCACTGCTAAGCCACCCGTAGGGACAGGAGTGCTATTCTTCGACGTAGCGAAGGCATTCGATAAAGTCTGGCACAATGGCTTGATTTACAAGCTTTACGAACTCGGTGTGCCGGACAGTCTCGTGCACATCTTACGTGACTTTTTATCGAATCGCACCTTTCGTTACCAAGTAGATGGCTCCCTCTCCTCCCCCCGCCCCATAAGAGCCGGAGTCCCCCAGGGCTCCGTGCTCTCGCCCATCCTCTTTTCATTGTACGTCAATGACATCCCCAAATATCCGAATACGGATTTAGCCCTCTTTGCGGACGACACCGCACTCTACAAGTCCGGACGTAATCGGAATTACGTCATCTTGGCGCTCCAACGCGCAGTCACGCAATTAGGCGAATGGTTCAGGAAGTGGCGTATCGAGGTAAATCCCGAAAAAAGTGCAGCAGTGTACTTTTCTAGGGCTTTGTCTGCGAAACGTCCTCCGGTTCGCACTCGTCCTAATGTCCCCACCCATCTCACCTTATTTGACCAAACTATTCCTTGGAAAAGTGAGGCCAAGTATTTAGGTGTCACTCTCGACCAGAGATTATCGTTCGCTCCGCACCTCAGACGCGTCTTGAGCCGTGCGAACCACTACATCCACCGACTCTACCACCTAGTTGGAAGGAAAAGTAAATTGTCACTTAGAAATAAGTTGACAATTTACAAAACCTGCATCCGTCCAGTGTTGACTTACGCCAGTCCGGTGTTTGCTCACACTTCCTGCACAGACCTTAAGAAATTCCAGACCCTCCAAAACAAATTCTTACGCCGAGCCGCGGATGCCCCGTGGTTCGTGCGTAATACGAATCTCCATAGAGATTTCGAGATCCCATCGATTGATCACTTTATGAAAGAAGCCTCTCGCCGCTACTTTGATAAAGCGATCAACCACAAGAACCCTCTTATCGTTAGCGCCGCCACGTATACACCCCAGAAAGATGTCGCTGCCCAATACCGACGACCTAGGCATGTCCTAGACGACCCGGACGATCCTATTACCGAATTTCTGAACACAGACATCACTGCCTTAAGCACGCCAACTACTCCACAACACAGTAGCTCGTTACACCGTACTCGCCGGCGAGTACGAGGCCCTGCTTTCCATTTCGGACGGTACAGACATGTACCGGGCCGGTTCTCCCCTATCCGTCCCCCGGACACGGCCTGAGCCGAGGTCCGAGCCTACCGTGGCGCCCTCAGGCCGCGTCCGTAGTCCCCTCGATCGGGCCCACTAGAGTGAGCCCGCCGTAGGCTGGACTTTGGTCCAACACCGCGGTGGGCAACCCTCTAGTTGGGTTCGCCACTGATCGGGCGCCTTATGCGCTCGATACGGCCCGATCGCGAACGTCGGTCTGCGACCGACGCGGACGAGCCTGGGCTTCGCTTCGCGAAGCCCACACTCGGCCTCGTCGGCACGCGCACCGACGATCGCCAAACGGCTAGAGTACCTTCTGTACTCGCCACTCTGCCCGGTGAAGCTGGAAAAGCTCCTCAAGCTACCAGTGCGCGTCCCTTCAAAAAAAAAAAAAAAAAAAAAAAACGAAATCAACGGGAAAAGTAAGTGGTCCTTTTTTGGTAAATTACACAGTAATTGATTTTTCAGCAGGTAATTTACACAGCATTAATATTTTAGTTGTTAAAGACGTCTTAAATGATTTTCTTAATGGCTGTCATGTTTAACTTCCCTGGCTCATCCAATTACAAGAAATAAAATTAATCTGGAACTCCAAGGAATGTCAAAGAAGAATTGTTTTTTAAAATATTGAGCTAAGCGGCTTACTGAAAAGGATTTTTGAGATTAAAAATCTTAATTAATATTTTTTGAGATTAATTAGTTCCAAATTCACGGACAGATTTTTTTGACATCTTAGGCTGAGTTGCACCACCTAACTGTGACCGTAACTATAACGATAACCGGTGTTTTTTGTATGAAGTTTGACAGATATTTGACGTTTGTCTTAGTCAAAGTAAGATGGTGCAACCCAGCCTTAATGAAAGGTCGAGTTATTTTTCATAATTTATTTATTTTAAGTAATAAATTATTAAAACTAAAATAAATAGTTTCTTACCTATTCAATAAATTAGGAAAAAAATTCTTATTTTAAAGTATTAATCTAATAATAAATTATTAAAATCTACAAATTCGCTGAGTAGTCAGTCTGTAAGCAAGACAATTTAAAAGACTGTCATAATATTATTCACTGTCTCTGTGTTCATTTAATATCTTTATAATAATACTGTTTAACATAATACGAGTACGCTCTAAATAAAAATAAATACAACAGCATTACTATGTCTTTTTCTTAATATTATTTAAAACATTAACATTAATTGAATACTGAAAAGGTACTGACGTAAATAAAATTATGTACATATCATTGTTATTTAGAATGAATATTTAATACATTTTACTAATAATTTATAAATGTTTAAAAGAAATAAGTACAATTGAATTTTTCTAAGTCAATGTAAAAGTTGAAGAATATTCAAGCAAGGGAGAATAATTTAAATACATAATTTAGATGGCGTTTCATGAATAACCACTAAATCTTATACTTCTTTACAAAACAATATTAAATCAAACAATCTTTGGAATAAAAATTGATATCAACCAAATATTTCATAGACAAATTAGTTTTCATTCGTAACAAGTTAACTGAAATATTTAAATTAGTTGAGATAGTTATTAATTACAAACAGGCTTTTAATAAATTCCAATCACCAAAGGTAAACTCAACAGTCTAATTTCTCGTTATAATTATCAGAACTGAATACAAAGTTTGTAATAGCTAAGGAAAGTGTTTTTCAAATAATATACTTGTAATTATACAATTTATTAATACTCGTAGTTTGTACTTTAACAATAGGAACTAGCCACTGGCTATTTGTAGTAAGCAATGTTTTGGTTTGAAATATCTGCTGTAAAATTAATTTCAGGCGTTGCTGAGTCTGTTCTAGAATTCAAGCTATGTCCAGTCTATGCCACTTTAGGTCAGATATTTATTTCATGAATGGTTGCAAATAAAATGTTAAATAGTGGAAGGTTTTCACAGTAGTATAGGATTTTTGTAAGAAAAGAAGAAGTCTATTTACCTACTTATCAGAAAGTATATATAACTATTTGTCATAAGTGCTCCCGTAGTCAAAATTAAGGTCATAGCACAGTTATCAACCCGAAAAGCGATCAACTCCGTATCGCATTTCGCCGCGAGGCGAGGAGTTTACGGTGCGTATAAGAGTGCGTTGCAATACGGAGTTTCATACAAATAATACTGACCGCCTCGAGTTGATACGGTTACGATCCGTTTCCGGGTTGCTAAGTGTGCTTCGTCTTTTACTGTCAGTAGTCAGTCGAAGTCTTCAAATTCAAATTCAAATTATTTGCTCAAAAAATAGGGTAAATACATAATTAAGTGGTGTTGGTATTTTATTAAAAGTGCATTCTTGTTTTTTTTTCAGTTCACCAAATAAAGAAAAAGATAGAGAAATCAAGAAATCTTAGATCCATTTACTTAGCAGCTCCAGGTGCGGTAATATACACAGGCGCGGACGTAGGTCTGTGGTATTTAGGCATGTTGTATACCCTGTTGGAAGCCCAGTCCTTGTTGTATCCAGCTCCTGAAGAGTACGCATACTCCTGTAGTCCGAATTGAAGTCAGTCGTAGTCTTGTCTCTTTTAGCTTACCAAAGAAAGAAGAAGATAGAGAATGAGTATTATAGAGGACGAAGCACACTTATCATCCCGGAAACGGATGGTAACCGCATCAACTCGAAGCGGTCAGTATTCTTTGCATGAAAACTGTAGCGTAAACGCCTCGCCTCGTGGGTGACGACAGCGATGCGAAAGGCGATACGTATTTGATCCCTTTGCGGGGTGATAAATGTGCTAAGACCTTAAGAATCGTTACTTAGATCCGTTTACTTAGCAGCTCCAGGCGCGGTAATATAAACAGGTGCGGGCGTAGGTCTGTGGTACTTTGGCATGTTGTATGCCCTATTAGAAGCCCAGTCCTTGTTGTATCCAGCTCCTGATGAGTACGCATACGTACTCCCGTAGTCCGAATTGAAGTCCGACGCGTCGCTCGACCCGAAATAGGAGTAAGAGTGCGGGTGGTGGTGCTGTAAAGAAAAAAAATATAAGTATAATACTCATATTGGCTACAGAATATTGCTTTGAACTTGTATATTTGTCGAGATAATACTATTCTCATAAGGCCCACGTTAGGACGTCCACCCACAAAGTGGACAGACATCATAAAGGTAACAGGAAGGCGCTGGACGCAGGCCGCTACCAATCGAGCAACATCGAAATCATTGGGAACTATTTGGAAACCTATGTTCAGCAGTGGACGTCCTATCGCTGAAATGATAATGATGATGATGAAGGCCCACGGTCCTAGCAATAATTCAATAAATAACTATAGTAATTTAGACCTAACCTTTTCATACGACTTTTATAATTTAGAAAGCTATTAGTCACTATAAATACCATGGTATTTACTATCAAATTGTTCATGTAACTATTGTCTCTTGGCGACGATTATAAATACCAAAGACAACTTTTTTGGTTAATTAAACGCTGGTAGAATACCTAACTGTTCAGAATATAAAAATAGTATCAATCGCGGGCCCAAAATAACACCAAATTACCTAATAAAAGCCGCACGTAATCGATCTTATCAAAGCATTGTACGTATTGAATTGATCTATACATTACAGTTCGTAGGCCTATCTATATACAGGGTGTCCCAGAATGGGTGAATCAAACTGAGAGAGAGGTAGCTCTAATAATGTACTATCCCTGAAAAATATGAAAAAAATAGAGCGCATAAGGAAACAAAAATTTATTTTTTTTAAAAAGTGAAAATAAATCAGCTTTGCCTAAGTATCTGGCTATAATTGCTGCGTTTGGAGTTTACTTGTACTTTTTTCTTAGTAATATTAATTTTACATAATCGCTTCTTTTATCAGTAAACAAACTTTTGAAAATAATGACTGGATTTCGAGTTTAGAGCACTTTGTTTAAAAAAATCCGAACTCAAAAATTTTTTTTTCATATTTTTTTGGGATAGTACATTAGTTTTTGAGCTACCTGGGGAGGTAGCTCATGCTAGGGATATCAGTTTGATTCACCCATTCTGGGACACCCTGTATGTTATTGTTTGTTGACATAATCAACGTAGGTACTGAAACTTTTTGATATATCTGTATCAAGTAATTATGTAATATTATTCAATATTGATTTTCCGATTACAGCATGCAATATCGTCATTAGGGAACTTTGTAATTATACACAAATGACTGAGATGATTAAATATAACTTTACGTAGGGGAGACCGGGGTGAGTTGTAACAGAGGAGAGTTGTGACATTTTAGATTTTTGTATTAACTACAGTTATGGAGAGGGCTATGCTATGTGTTTCTTTGCGAGATCGAATCAGAAATGAGGAGATCCGTAAACGAACCAAAGTCGCTGACATAGCCCGACGGATTAGCAAGCTGAAGTGGCAATGGGCAGGGCACATAGTACGCAGAACAGACGGCCGATGGGGCAGAAAGGTTCTGGAATGGAGGCCGCGTACCGGAAAACGCAGCGTGGGACGTCCACCTACAAGGTGGACCGACGACATTGTAAAGGTAGCAGGGAAGCGCTGGACGCAGGCCGCTACCAATCGATCAACATGGAAAGCATTGGGGGAGGCCTATGTTCAGCAGTGGACGTCCTATATGGCTGAAATGATGATGATGATGATGATTAACTACAGCAAGCTCGTATCAGAATAGAAGAGATATATCTTTACTTTTATCAGTGCGCGTTTTTACCCGACTGTACCAGAAGGAGGGTTATGTTTTTTAGTTAGTTAATAGGTTTCCAAATCGACAATGTCACAAACAACTCTCCTCAGAACCATCTAGCACGAAAAACTTTCGACTTCGAATCGTTTGCGTTCGAAAACGTTATCGTTAAATTCGAAGGCTGCGTATCTAAGTTAGTCGAATAGGTACGCAAACGATTCAAAAACGAAATTTGTTCTGTTACAACTGCCCTCAGTCTCCTTTAGTTTCAGAAACGCGTTATTGTAAAGTTTGTGCCGTATCAAAAAGACGTCAAGCAATTTGTAACCAATTAAGGAGTTTGAACTAGTTTTGCTTAATCAATTTTAGATACTTAAGGGGAGTACTGTAGCGATACCTTTCCCTTTAGTAAAGGTATAGGTAACTAAAGTTTTTATGTTTATTTTAACTTAGGCATTAGATACACTCAAGGTCACCCAAAGGGCGAATATGGAGCGGGATATGCTCGGAGTTTCCCTGCGCGATTGAATCAGAAATGATGAGATCCGCAGGAGAAACAAAGTGACCGACATAGCCCGCAGAATAGCTAAAATCAAGTGACAATGGGCGGGGCACATAGCTCGTAGAGACGATGGCCATTGGGGCAGAAAAGTTCTCGAGTGGCGACCACGGGCTTGAAGACGTAGCGTGGGCAGGTCTCCTACTAGGTGGACCGACGATCTGGTGAAGGTCGCGGGAAGAGCCTGGATGCGGGCAGCGCAGGACCGTTCATTGTGGAAAACCTTGGAGGAGGCCTTTGTCCAGCAGTGGACGTCATTTGGCTGTAACGATTAGATACACTGCAGACTTTTAGTCAGTTAATAGTTTGGGCGGCTTCTGATTTGTATTCCCGACCAAACCATCGGCCAACAGAAAGCCTGTAGTCTTATTTTGTGACTAGCTATGCCCGCGACTTCGTACGCGTGAAAACCCGTTCTCGCAACATTTTTCATTGTTGCTCTGCCCCTATAGATTGTAGCGTGATGTTGTACAGCCTTCCTCGATAAATGGGCTATCTAACACTGAAAGAATTTTTCAAATCGGACCAGTAGTTCCGGAGATTAGCGCGTTCAAGTAAACAAACAAACAAACTCTTCAGCTTTATAATATTATTAGTAAAGATGTAGGTAATTATTATGAAATACGTTGTGATGCAATACTATAAATTACGTATGTAATTGGAGTGTTTCCCTACAAATCTTCTAAATATACAAAGTTGACTGACTGACATAGTGATCTATCAACGCACAGCCCAAACCACTGAACGGATCGGGCTGAAATTTGGCATGCAGGTAGATGTTATGACGTAGGCGGATGCCACGAAAGGATTTTACGAAACTCCACCCCTAAGGGGGTGAAACGGGATCCACGCGTACGAAGTCGCGGGCGGCCGCTAGTGCCTAAACTATATTAATGACCGTCAGGAACTCTACCTGTATCGACGATCTTCAGGCGAGTTCCTTCGAGTACATTAAGCCTTGGCTTGACTACTGATCGATCCTATTGTACTGACTGTCGCTCTGTAAAAGATAAGAAAAATACTATTGGTTCATTTGTTTAATAAAAGTTAGGTACAAATACAATATGATCGATTTTGAACAGGAAAGGTTTTGTAATAATAGTCCAGCTACCCATTTTCGATAATGTCGTCTCGTTTTATCGCAAAGAATCACCATTTGATAAGAGCGAGATAAAAACAGAAATGGGTAGCTGGAACAGTGGCCGATAGTACCTTTCAACGAAGAAAATACACCAACTAGGTGTACGTTCATTCTCTATCTATTAGAACGGTAGGTAATATTATTTTGAGCAAAAGAAAGCTAAAATACAAAATCTACAATGATAAATTATGTGACAAAAATAATAATTAAATAGCAACAAAATAAAATCTATACTAATATTATAAATGCGAAAGTAACTCTGTCTGTCTGTCTTGCTTTCACGCCTAAACCACTGAACTGATTTTGATGAAAGGCATATAGAGGTAGTTTGAGTCCCGGGAAAGGACATAGGATAGTTTTTATCCCGGTTTTTGAAACAGGGACGCGCGCGATAAAGTTTTTCTGTGACAGACAAAATTCCACGCGGGCGAAGCCGCGGGCGGAAAGCTAGTATATTATATTATTTCAACTCTGTTTACTTTGCAATACGGCCACCTGATAGGCAAAAAGACAGTGTAGGTAAATTAGTAGGGTCCCCTTAGTACCTTTTGGGTACGGAACCCTACAAATCAAGGTGCTCGGAACAACTTGTTCGTAATTCAAGATCACACCCGAGGGACTTAAAGGTGAAATGAATTATTAAATCCAAGGGCCTATTTAATTACTCGTAAAAATGTTATTCATCATACTTATTATCGCGTAACCTTCGTTAACGTGAAATCTTTCTGTATATTTAAGCGACTTCGAAAAAAGGAGGAGGTTTTTATAATTTTTTACAATCAATTTACAAGTAAAGATACGTTTTTGGTAAATAAATATAATTAATTTCTATCTTTATAATATTATCTTTAAAAGCGAAAGGTCACTGACTGATTGACTGACTCAATCACTCATTACAAAATCTTAGAAACAACATGTGGTAGGAGTCTCAAATTTAGCATCAGGGTTCCTTTTAGAACATAGGTATTCACTAAGATGGGATTTTTGCAAAATTCAGCCCCTAAGGGGGTAAAACGGAGTCCACGCATACGAAGTCGTAGGCGGCCGCTAGTAGTAAATATTTCCTGGCATAATATAGAAGGAATTCCTTATCCACGAGTACATGATTGATAACATAACGTAATTATTTATGGCATGAACGAAAATAATAATGTAATAATCCCCTATCAACCTTGACAACAGAGGGCAAAGGCTCAATCAGACCAACGGCTTTTGCCCTTCGAAGTACAACCTTATTATCGCAAAATAGCTCTTGTCACAACTACTTAAGATGCTTTACTGTATTCTTAATGTGCTTTTGTTTGAATAGAATGTTCTAGAGACAAAAACATAAGAAAAGCACAAATATCTAGAGAAAAAAACAAAAGAAAACACAATTTCTTCGTTGTGACATTTCAGTCACAGCATATGCGTGAGTGACGTATCCATTATTCGGGGGACTATAACAATATTAGACATCTGATATTGTTTGTGTGTTGTAGCCACGGATGGCGTCGATAATAACTCGTTTATCTCGATTTGTTATGAGCAGACTTAAGGTTTATTTACATTAACATTATAAGGAAAAAAAGAGAAAGAATTGATGTGTACCGGCAGTTAGAGGTTAGATACGGGACTATTTCCACCTCTCGTTCCCACCGCTGCAACTCCTGTGTAGCCAGGATCTACAGCTTGACCGCCAATAAAAACTCAACCAGTGAAGGTCAAGTTTGTCCCGGGGGAAAGTTAAACTGTCATTGGACCATTGAAGTAATATTACTACTACATTATAACTCAATGCATTGGACCAGCAACCAGACGAACGTAGGAGGAGTTCGAAGGTTAGGTTAGTTCGAAGGTAAGGTTAGATAATAAATAGCCAGTTCCACTGTTGTTTAGGACTCCGGGTGAAGCTTGCTAGACCTGAACACTGAACATCACTTTCCATCAGGTGATTCATCTCACCTTGGCCTTCAGGCTAAAAGCCAGAAAAAAACTGAACTTGGATTTTTCGACGCGCGGCGTTTCCCACATCAATATAAAATGTTACTTTTGCAGGTGAGATTTTTTGAGAATTGGACAAATACTCGTAAGTAAATGTTCAAATTCATTACTTATGCTGAAAAAGCCTATTGTAATACACCCATTTCAGGAGCAACAGAACGCTGAAAAAGTTTCACAATTCTGGCATAAGTGTGATTTTTGTTGACGACTTGAACAGGTAAATCAATAGCATATAATTTTCCAAAATCACACACTTAAGAATGTACACAGTTACGTAAGCATATACCTACAGTCGTCGTCGTCGTCGTCGTTTCAGCCGAAAGACGTCCACTGCTGGACAAAGGCCTCCCCCAAGGATTTCCACAAAGACCGGTCCTGCGCCGCTTGCATCCAGGTACTTCCCGCGACCTTCACCAGATCGTCGGTCCACCTAGTGGGAGGCCTGCCCACCTACATACCTACAGTGTCCTACAGAATTTATTTTCAGAAAATTCAAGGTTTTTTGTATTTATCGAGCTTACGTGTACTACAATAGCATCAAGGAAAACTACAGCGAAAATAAAATATCCCAAATCTATGGGGCCATTTGGATTAAATTGCTCGCTAAACGGCAACACTCAAGTACATAATGTGGAACTACCAAAAATAATAAAAAGAACAAATAAATGTACAAATATTCACAAACTGGAATGGAATTGGGAGTGTTCAATTCTTTACTGTGTTGAGAAACTTCTTGAAATGTAAAACGTAAACAATGTTTTCAAAGTTGATATATAAATATGACTTTTCATAATAAAGATAGACATTTCCATTCATGTTTTCACTTTTACATATGTAGTATGATTGACCACATAATATAAAATCTACCTTTAAGTAATAATAAATTGTTATCTAATCACCTTGTTGGTGATCAAATAAATAAATAAATAGCACAAACTGATGAATTTCTAATGCAACAGTAATATTTTATCGATTATTGAATTAAAAAAGGTTTATTACTGTTGCACCTGACTGTACAGTTAGTTTATCAACTGCAGATTGCTTCGGCGTAATTAGTCCCAAAGCAATCACGGCTAGCGTCAACACTCGGAAAATATAGGAAAGGGGCTACAATATACACTTTATTGAACAGTAGCTCTGCCTGCGACTTCACCTGCGGAAACGGTCTCTTATAACCTATGTTACTAATGTAGCATTCTAATGGTAAAAGAATTTGTGAAAAAGGCGTAGTAGTTTTTGAGTTTATTCGTTACAAACATACAAATACCGCTTTTTGATATTAGTAAGTTTAGCTAGCTGTGCCCGCTACTTCGTACGTGTTAAAATACAAAATCCCGTCTTAGTGAGCACCTACGTTCTAAAAGGAACCTCCATGCAAAATTTGAGACTCTTAGCACTTGTAGTTTCTGAGATTTCGTGATTAGTGATTGAGTGAGTGACCTTTCGCTTTTATAGATATAGATACAAGAAAACTTTGAAAAGATGAATGAAACAGTAAGGCCCAGATCAGACGGTGAAACGCAACTGCAACGAAACTGCAACTGCTAGTTACTTTTGAGTTGCATCTAAGTTTCTGCCATAGCGTCCGTTGAGAGACCACACATGTCGCGACCAGTTTGAAACTTTCAGTTTCAGTTTCATTCATCAGAATCATCACAAAGTTGCAGTTTCGTTGCAGTTGCGTTTCACCGTCTGTTCTGGGCCTTGAGACTCTTTAGCACTTGTATTTTGAGATTTCGTGATTAGTGAGTGAGCGAGTCACCTTTCGCGGTTGTAGATATATTATATATACAAAAAAATTTTGAAAATATCAATGAAACAGTTATGGTTCTATGATGTTATGGCGTCACCAGAGGGAGAATTGAAATAAATAGGTACCCGTAGAAATTCCCTCTCAAAACCCGCAGCTGTGCTAATCTTTATTTAACCTCTCTAGTATTTATATCTGTGTTCACCTCAAAATGGTTCACTAGCTCTAAGTAATTAGCTGTCAGTCCCAGGTCCTATTTGCTGTGTGACAAATGAAGACTTCAAAAGAAAATCTAGAAAAAAGCACATTTTCGGTCTAGACGTAGACTTTGATCAAACATGATTGAATAGGAGGCGTATTTCTCAAGCATCGGATTTTTTAAACTCGTAAAGGAATTCCTAAAACAATAGATTGTTGACGTCATTCCGTACTTTGAAAACAAAACATAATCAAACATGAAGAGATAAGAAAATACAGAAAATAATATTATTAAGTAAGCTATGTATGTATTAGGTAAGATTAGGTTTTCATAGCTTGGGTATTTTTAAGTGCTTCAAAATACACAAAATCACCTACTCGTAGCGGCGATTCCTGGTAACTTTAATTTTAGTATCGCACAATATTAATAAAATTTCCGTGCTCCTCAAGGCATTCTAGATTCTAGGGTCTATTCGAGTGCTTCAATAATTCAACTCCTCTAAATGCCTTTTTCCTGTGATACCGATTTCGACACGTGTGCGGAATTAGAGTCAAAATTTTTGTTTGCGTAAAAACATGGTGTACAAAATTACACATAGCACGCATAATTAGCGGATCTATGCGGATCTTCCGCATACGGGCTGCCCATATTTCATCATTTAAAATTTTCCTATTACTTGGGATACACGCGCGTGATTATATACGCACGCCACAGATTAGAGAGACCAGGGGGCTTAGTGTGAGTTTACATCAAACGTATTCGATATCAACTGCGTAAAAAATTATATTATAATAAGTTATGCGAAATTTCACAAGCAATGTTTGCTTAAGACAAGCAGCAAATCGAACGTACAGCGTTGAATAGAGCTCTGTGATTGGTTCATGTGTCACCTTGTGCGTCCACGCGCTCTGTGAGACCAGTCATGTTTGTGAGACGGGCGTAAATGTATGAAGGATTGTACAGCGCCCCTAGCGGATACTTTCAATAACTAAAATCTTCATAGATTTTTTGACGCACTCGATATCGAATACGTTTGACGTAAACTCTCACTACGCCCCCAGATCCGCACGCGTTCCGAAATCACAGGAAAATGGCACTTAAAAAACAGATCCGCAAAAAACAATCATGTTTGGTAGACACTTTTGACACGTGACAAAGAAACGCTACACTTCGGTTTCTCATACCTTCCTTTGTTTGGCTATAATTTAAAGGGCAATTTCACACAAATTACTGATTATTTGAACCGAAGTCGCAACTCGAGCGTGGATGGAGCGATGACTCGTTTGCCGAAATTCTTCGGAAGGAAATGTTTTGAGAGATTTTTTTAACTGTTCTTACAATGAAACAAATGCTTGATTATGCTATGTCACTGCAGTTTGTGTCAAGTTTATAAAAGAAACTATAGTTCTTGCAACTCATGTAGACAAGTGAGCTTTACTTGTGTGAGTACGTATACAGGGTGTTAGGTAAATGGGTATATGAGCCGACACTAGCCCATGTTAACATGGGCATATAAATGGTATGGTGAAGTCAGAAATTTGATATCATCATTTTAATTTTTTTTAATTTTCATACAAAATAAATTTTATAAAATCTGATTTGTATTATAAAAGTTGATTTCTTTTGTGTTTGGCTTTACGGTATGATGTCACGCCTTAACGTAGGTATGTTCTTGTTGACCCATTAGGATCTTTTGTGCTTCTCCTTTCTTTAGGTATTCTTTGTCATCCCCATTAAATTTGTAGGTAGTGCCTACTTTATTGATAAGTACTCGTATAGTGAACATTATTTTCGTGAGAATGTTCATAAAAACTCACGAAAGTTTTCGGAAACAGTACACTATGCTCATAGATATACCTAATAAGAGACTTGGCTTACAGTTGTTCCTGAGACGCACGAACGTGCATGCTCTTTTCCGGGAAATTAAAGTTTTCCGATTGTCTTTTATATTATTTCTGATATAATTGGTCCATTTAAAGTTGCCTCCATTCAGTCTTTTGGCAAAACTCTAAAATTTTTGCTCCCAGTTGTTAGAGTTTAAAGAAGAAGGAGGTTCTAAAACTTCTCAAAAAAAAACTTCACTAAAAAGTAGAAACATATTTTTTATTAGGACAAATAAGTATACCATGATTGATATTTTTGGAGTTGGTGCCAGCCCATCTAGTGCCCAAGTTTAAGAAACGTACAAAAACCGACACCGACTCCAAAAATATTAATATGTTCACCTCCTAACTAGTCTAAATAAAGTCCCAAGGTCAGAAATTGTGTTCTACGGATTGCTCTCTACACCGTCGTTGAAGCATTCATTGGCTGGACTAGTAGTATTTGTCGTAATAATAAAAAATATTTTTAGTGAACTTTTTTGGAGTATTTTTTTTGTTAAAATTAATTAATGTCATACCTTGCAAGCCTTCAGAGTGTTCAGCAGACTTGGCAGTAGTAGTGCGCCAACCAGCAGCAGTTTCTTTAGCAGCAGCACGGCTAGCAGCACTGGAATGAGGAGCAGCTTCGTCTTGATGGCAGTAAGGAGAGTCAGGAGCGGGACGATTATGGCCAGCTTATTCTTCTTGCCGCGACCTGAAAATAGTAGGATATTGATATAATATACTGTTAGTAAAGTCGAGTAAATGTGGGCAGGCCCTCCACTAGATATTGACAATCTGGTGAAAGTCTTGGGAAAAACCTGGATGCGGGCAGTCGTTATGGAAATCCTTGGGAGAGACCGTTGGCTAGCAGTGGACGTCATTTTTCTAAAACGGACGAACGAAAGTTGAATGAAGTATCTAGATACTAGCAGCGCAGAGCAGGTTGTTGTGGAATGCCTTGGGAGGGCTTTGTCTGACAATGGACGTCCTTTGGTTGAAGCGACATTATTTTCACTAGTCGATAGGAAACGACTTCGGTATGTGAAAGAATATTCATATTACGTTCCCTTTGACAATTGCTTTATGAGATTGTCTTTGATCAAACGTTTTCACCACTCTTTAACGACCATGTTTCTTGTAGACTCATTAAATTTATCTATAAGACAACATTATGATTATCTTTGACGATACTGGTAGCATTTTTAGTTGGTGAAAATAAATAAATAAATAAATAAATCACTAAATAAATAAATTTTATTTAAATATTCTGCAAGCTCACAAATGTTACCATTGACTCATAATGTTTTATGAGTCATAAATCACTGTAAATCTAACTGCACACTACTCTACAAATAACAGGTCAATCGACTATCCAAATACGGAACTAAAAAATACCGCAAACGTTAAGTGCATTAAATCCACAATTACACAGTTTAGTTCCGTTCCTAATGAAGAGGTCGAGTCTCGTCTCGACCTAATGATTGTTGACCTGCTCCATAATCAATATTGATTTTAATGGTAATTATGAACGAGTCACTGGGTCAAAAAGACGATACTTTTCCCGAGGGAAATGTGTATTTGTGAGAATGGATCTAGGCTACCAAATATTGCAAGAATGTGGGAATTTTTGTATTATGAATTTATTTATGAAAATAACTTTAACGCAATATGAATGCCATAGGAAGTGGAATTAATTCTGAAATACCATTTTTTACCAGTCAACCATTGGAAAAAAGAGAGAAAATACGTAACACGTATCAGTAACTGCCAAAAATAATTTAATATAAATATGATTTTATGTGTATAAAAAACTTCACAAATACCTATAATACGAGGTTGCGTATAGTATCTACATTCCTAGACACAATAATATTTAATCTTTAACTTTATTAATACTGCTGTAGCCTGGAGCCTCGACTGTCTGTGCTAACAAGGAACTAAGGATATCAAATATTTGAGATTGAAGTTTCATATTTACTTTATTGATATCAATATAAAGGTACGTAATACGCGCCGTGTCTTCGGCAATTTTGTAAAAAATAAAGTCGGAGAAACCCGCACACTTCAGACTTTTACTCTATCGATAATTCTAATGCCAAATCGATGTAATGTATTTACTTTCATACTGACTAAATCATGGAAAATCGATGAAAGGAGTTTATTTCCAGAATTCGTAGCGGATCATAAGTACCTACACTGACCTACAGTCCGATCAACTATCGGCTGTCAAAAATACTGTAGTTTACGGGGGCTCTACCATTGATAATGAGCTGTCTTGCATAGCTAGATGCAATCCAGAAACTTAACTTTTATTGCAAAGTAAAGCAATAATAAGGTTTCAGATACAGGTTTTTGTCCCTTTGAGTCGATTTTTGTTGGCGTGGGCTAAAGTTGGTACTTCAGGAGATTGAAAGAATATTAATTTGTGGAAACCTCTTTTCTCCTGTAAGCCTTTTCAAGTCTATGGCAATATTGTAAGTATATTTTGCACCTTATTCCCTCGTCTTAAGACCGCAGATAAAATCAACCAGTCTGGTCCATTAAAAGGAAGTTTCCGTGTTTTGTTTCGAATTAAATATTTGGGAAATAATTTGCATTGTTAAGTCTACGATCCTATTACAAACAAAACGAAAAGTCGATGCGAATTCAAGCGGAAATTATTATAGCTTGGGATTTATGAATTGCAACACCGTTGAGTGGAACTTCTTATTTTTAGATTGATATTTTTATTTAATGGTCTATTTTGTTGTTGATACTTTTCCGTGTATTTGTGTAGATAACTTTAGATTAAGAGTGCTTTTAAATTAGAGGCTTGAAGAAACGCTACAGTGGCGTAACTGTGGCACGCGTACCGCAATTAGGGATTGCAATTGCTGGATCCAGCATACAACAATCCAGCTGTATCCAGCGCCTTTTTAAACATGCTGGATCCAGCATACAGTGCTGGATCCAGCGATGCGGATCCGCAAACGTATAATTTTCTATTGCTTAGTTTCGAATTGCCGCCATTTTCAAAACGGCGAGGTGACGTTGCCGTTCTGTTATTGTGTGCGTTGAACGGCGCCTCTAGGAAGTTACTGATACGTTAGTGTGCTTGAAAAATCCAAAAAAGTATGAAGAAGAAGTAAAAAAAACTGTCTTTTTTCCTTTGCCAAAAAAGAATGCGATGCGACAGGAGATGAAAACTTTGTTAAATCGAGTAAATAAACAAAATACCTAATATTGTAGAGCCGGTGCAAGAAGATAAAGATATCATGGAGTTAGGAGAGAATGGTCTAAAACTCTAAATGATGTCGCAGAACCCGTGAAAATGACTTTAGAGCAAGAGCTTGAGATGGAACTTAAAAGAGAGAAGGAGAACTTTAATAAACAAAAGCCAAAGCCAAGATTAGATTACGAAAAGGTACTGAAAAAAGAAATGAGCGTTTATGAGACCGAACGAGTGCGAGATGAACATTTATCTATGGTGTATGACTATTTAATGATCCTAAAACCGACTAGTGTAGAGGTCGAAAGGGCATTCTCAGCAGCCGGCTGAGAACATGTGCAGTTCTGTGCGGTTGGGAGTTTAGACTATAGATAAAATTTGTTTTCTAAGGTCTTACTTCCAGAGGATTCAAAAAAAGACATGGTCAGGCTCTTGTTGTCAGATTTTAAACTGCCTAATTATCGCAGAAGATTATTTCGGATTCGTAACTTCTATTGGTTGCAGATAAAATTACGGTCCTTTTCGTAGTTAATTTTATAAGAATTTTTAAGACTGTTTGTCCTACTGATTAGCCGTATTTCATAGATTATCGTAAGAAGTACGATAATATAAAAATGAATCGCAATGTGTTGGTAAGCCCAGACCTCAACAACGCCTGGACCATTTTTTTTTAAATGTTCGTTGAAGTCCAAGGATGGTTTTTACGGCGAGAAAAATTCGAATAATTTCCGGGAAAACCCTAAAAACAGCCCTTTTTTCACGCGGGCGAAACCGTAGATGGAAAGCTAGTTACTTAATAAAAAAAAGCCTTAAAAATGTCGTATTTTTATATTTTTTCCACATTTTGCTGGATCCGCGCTGGATCCAGCTGGATTCAGGTCAATCCAGCAAGAATCCAGCTGGATTGAAAACGCCGCTGGATTGCAATCCCTAACCGCAATACTATTAACTCTGCTATTCGTTTTTATACAACTTCTTTAAGCGCAGTTGCAGCGCTATAATGAAAAATGCAAACGAATCAAATCAAATCAAATCAAATTTCTTTATTTGCGTAATTCCAGGTACATAAGTGGTCTTACATAGATTTGGTAGGTTTCACTGAAATTTGCTCGAACTAGGAAGCGTGCAAATATTAAAAACAGTAGTAGACTTTATATCGCAAATAATACCAACTCAAATAACAACATGTCATATTACATTAATTGTGGTAACGGTAGTAGCACTGCAACTGCGCTTTTAGTAATAAAAATTCTAGATTCACGACTCTATGTGAAGGCTCTTAGAGAACTAATTATTCATATTTTAATATTACATGCCAGGTGTATGGTAAGATACATTGATGCTATTCAATATCATTATAGAGAATGAAAACTGATTTAGTTTTTAAATTAATTTAAAATTATCGCATGAAAATATTTTACTTAGTACAAGTACACGTTTAAAATTATCGCATGAAAATATTTGGCGATATCAAGTTGCCTCGGGCGATGTCTGGTTCTGGCAGATTATTCGATGTAATTAATTGTAGGTTATTAAAATTATTTACTATTCAACAAGCGATGCGTACACTCGAAAAAATCTGTTTAACCTGTAAAATTAATTATCTTATGTGTACAGTAAAGATATTGTTCATTCATTGCGATGTAATACAAAGTTAATTAAAAATTCATTTTTTTTATGAGATTATTTTGATAGTTTTTAATTCAAAAAGTCTTTACATTACATTTTCACTTACCTAATTATCGATGGGTTTGAGCTGTCGTTCGATTTTGAAATACTTAGCTTCATATAATGTGTATATTATGTATGTATTAACAAAAAAAAAATATTTAAGTATGTTTATATCCGTTGTCTAGTACCCATAGTACAAGCTTTGCTTAGTTTGGGGCTAGCGGCGCAGTGTAAAATGTCCAAGGATATTTATTTATTTATATCATAATAATGAAAACAAAAGAAAGCCTGCATCGAACATTTCAATTTAAACTGGAGCTGTTTAAATTTTAATTCCATTTTCAAAACAAATTCTTTTTAGACAAAAACAAAACACTGTCGTGTTTTTAACTTAACCAAATTGAAATGTTTTTGTTGATTAATTCCCAAAGGATATTATTTTTGTACTTAGCTTTTCTTAAGAACCTTTTAGCCCCTTAAAAGTGATTAGGTACATAAATTCTATTTATTTAAGCAAACTTTTACGATTTACGAAGAAATCTGTTAAATTATGGAACACTTAATAAAAATCCCATTTTGCTTTACCTAAAAACCTATTAAGAGAGAAGCGTTTGCTATGATTTTTTTCGAGCGTATATTGCAATAAATATTACATTTCACATTTTTTTGTCAATTAATATTTAAATTAATAATTAATACTCATATATTTTCTTGATAGAGTTCTATTAATGAAATAAAATTAAGTGCAATGTGCAAAATTATTTTTATCAAAAATAGGGTGATATTTTAAAGTGCATAATAAAAAAGTGGGGTAATTAACCTTTATAAAGAGGGAATGTCTTGTTCAAGGCCGGCGCTCTGTCAAACACCCCATCGTCTTCAACTAAACAAAAGCAAATAAGGGATTATTAGTTAGGGATACTACGAAAATTTGTTTACTAAATGTCTGTTAAACCGTCTTAAGGAGAATATGTCAGAGGCAAGCGCCTCATTCTAGCAAATACGACCAAACGTTTTAAGTCCATTTTTTTTCTGCCAAAGGTCAACAACTGTGAGCATTTACTAAAAATCTACTACTTCAAAAGTGTCAAAGACAAAACATCTGATACTTAGTTTGAGTTATCACAAAAGTAACTTGAAAGAAGAACAATGAATTTCATATTTACATTAAATTGCATTGAAACTCAGCAATTTAGTGAAAAAAAAAAAAGTTTTCTATTTTTGATAAATCATGACTTAAGCGACTCTACGTGTTGGCCTCCAACCCTAATAAGGTAAACAACGCGGACACTGCGGTCTATTGCTCTATTTACTTTGGTTACAACTGTGTCGCTAACCACAACTGCTTTCACACCAAAAATATGTAAAATCACACGAAAACCAAAGTTTTAAACAACGAAAATATTAGAAGCTGCCTTGTTATTAATCACAACACTATCAAAGGAGTTCTCTATCATTAAAAAAGATAAGAACGAACAAAAGAGAGTCGACAATATTCGAAATTTAAATTTTTATTTGTCAATTTTAACTGTGCGTGCTAAAGATTTAAATGCTGAGTAGACTGGCACCACAGAGGTCTGTCACTGGCACATTTTAATGATGGAAATTATTGATTTAAAAATGTGTTACGATTGGAAATTGGAATGACATTTATGGTTATTATAGAGACATACATATATACGGCATCATATTTTTTTGAACTTTATTTCCTAGTTTCAAAGCCCAAATACAATGAAAAATTTGGGTTTCCACTGCCTGTTTGTCTTTTGAGGTATTTAAAAACATTTGGTGGTTTCCGTAGCTGCTTCTAAACTTTCATCGTCAAATTGATTCCCTTTTTTTCACGATTGAAATCACATTTGAACGTGATATAGACATTGTGGTCAAAATGACGAGCTTTGACTTTCTAGAAAATTATAATTGAAAAATCAATCGACTGAATCTAATGGTCAAAGGTTTAGAAATCACTTTAATGGGAAAAATATGAAGGAATGCATAAGAAAAGGCATAAGCTGATTGACGGAACGAAGGAAATTGTATTTGGGGAACGCGATCTCGTTGAAAATCTGATTTTTTAATGATACTAAAATAAATTAATTACAGTCCAATTTGGTGTAGGTATTTAGAAAGAATCAAAATGACTTTTTCTTATCGGTGAACATTACAAAACAAAAAAATAATAATTAACCCTTTTCCTTTTCTAAAGTTATTAAAAAATCAGTACAATATTGATCAAGAACAAGCAGGAGATAAAATTAAATCCTTTCTTCCTCTAAAGAATTATATTTTTTTAAATTCAATTGAATTGATTTATGCAAAATTATTCCCAAATCAAACATCAAAGGAAAGGATCGTTTGAAAATATTCATCTGCCTTAATCTAACCTCTATTATCGAATGCAAAAATAACTTCGTAATTACAGTCCGGCTGCGGTTCCTCTGTCGAAAGGCTTGATTGTTTTAACACAAAATTTTAAATTCATCAAACTTCTAAAGGCTTGCCTTCGATTTTAAATTCTAAATTAAGCGTTAATGAGTTTCGTTGTTTGAGATATAAAGAAACATAACGAAAATCAGGTTAAAAGAATCATTTTTTTTATTGTATGATGTTTATTTATACACTAACTAGTAGTTTTTTTATGGGACAGCAGCAATTCAGTAAACAAATCACCTATGGTAAGTGATTTCCGCTGCCCACAGAAACTTTTAGACCATAAGTAGATAGAGATAGTTTTTGAATAAGTAGGTAATTTATTTAATTATGATTTTTCTTTATTTAAGCAATTAAAGGTAAATAAGGTAATTCATTGGTACATTAATCTTTACGTATGAAATCTAAAACTTAATTCAAATAATATTATGCCTAGCCTATGAAATTAATACCAAAGCCCTTCAAAGTTCTGATTAATTTTGTTTTAGGTTAGCCCTAACATTGTTCAGGTTTCTCCCGAGACTATCCTTTACAGTTTGATTAAATGAGGGTCAAATATCAAAGGTATTTTACAATAAATCAAAACAAATAAATAACATTAGAAAGGTGAAAATGATCAAAAAATTGCGATGGGTTGAATTGTATCATATTTTTGTATTTTATATTGATTGCACGCGTTAAACTTTGGCCACCCGTTTCGTCCCTTAGGATCGAATTTCGGAAAATCATTTTTAGCAAATTCCTACGTCATAATAACTATGAGTCTGAGTGTTTTTCAGCACTATCCGTTCAGTGGTGTGAGTTATATGTTAAAATATCAGTCAGTATTAATTATTTCATAACATCAAGTATATTTATGTCTAAGAAATAATGATACGACAATGTTCAACGTGATTTGTTCACAAGATTCCAGCTAACGGGATTACATTACAGTAGGATTCTATTCTAACACCTCTAGGAATTGTAATTACGTTTAGTATTGAGATCTAGGGCATTAACTTTCAAGGAATTCAACCAATCCAATTGTTTATGAAGTATTTAGGTGAGATAATTCATAGAATTACAGTTAATTTTGAGCTTAAAATAACTTTGCTTTCTTGTAACCAGTAGAATTGATTATTATTACGTTTACTTCTGTAGTGTGTATCTTCTGCCAAAAATCGTTTTATCTACCATAGATGCGGGTTACCTTAGCCCTGGAGGTTGAAGCCAAAGTTGCCCTCTAGAGATAAGGTAACCCGCATCTACTGTATCTTATGTCTATTTAATTTACTTACTGTCAACATCATCGTCTTCTTCCACAGTCCTCGCTCCTTCAGGCAAGTTCACCCTCAGTCCCTTCACCTTGAAGAAGTCCTTCATCAGCTTCATCAGATACTTCGCCAACTCCGCCCATTCTGACATGAATCCTTTGGGCTCACTCGTCAGAACCTCTGCCTTTTCTCCTGCAGAGAGTTTTTCTATCGTATCCACGTCTAAAGGCACGAAACTGATCATCTGGTTTGCCTTTATAGTCTCATTGCTGTTTATATTGTCTCCAAATAGAGTCTTTTTAGCAATCTTTAGGGCTTTGTATTTGACGCAAGATAGCGCTTCTCCTTTTATGAAGCAACCGTCTTTGACGTATCGAAGGTAGCCATCTTCGGTGCTGTGGGTTTGCTTGAAGAGTACTAGCACTAGCAGGATTTGGATGGAGAGTGAGAGTGATGATGCCATTTTGATGGGGTTTGTTCTGAAATTAAAAAGTTTCAAATTCAAATCATTTCTAAGTACCTAGCTAGCCTTTTCAGGGCAATTATAAGTACACGTCTCAAATACATATTAGTATAATCTGCCATCACTTCGGGATAACATGTTAACTGGTGCTGAGAAGAAGTTTCAAAAGAAACAAGTCACCATATTCAGCTTTTTTTTATTGGAGAAAATACAATTTATAATTAACGTGATCTATCAATGATTTTAAATAACGTAGAAAATATTTAAAATGATTTTTTTCGCTTGACACAAATACTTATACTACAAAGTATACAGCTAGGGGCAAAAAATAATATTTTAGATAATAACCAAATAACAATACTAATACTACAGACTACAGACTAGTCTAAAATAGATTCTATTTTTCCTGAAACCCTCGTGGTCAGGTTGTCATTTCAAGAAAATGAGATAATTTAAATTCAGTAGGAAGTTTGGCTCTCAGGTCTCTTGTTATAAGTTCCAAGAGTATAATTTGATCTTCCTTACTATAAGTGAAATGCCTTCCCATTTTTTGAAACCCTTTTCTAAGAAATTTCACGATTAGCCTACCAAAAGAAAAGTCCGTTGACTTATTTAATTTTGCCTTAGTTTGGATGAATAAAATGTATATATGTATAATATAATGTATAATATACAGTTAATTACGTAGTAAATGAAAGTAATAACGTATCATAAGTAGGTAGATGGCTTTGTGTGAAATTGACCAAAAAACTAAACCGCTAAAAGATCTACATAGAGAAAAATAACAATTACATTAAAACTAGGTAGCTTACCTACCTATTAAATTAATTATCTTTATCTTAACACAAACTTATCTGTATTTATAAGATACCTATCACTTTTCTTTCACTTTCAACTTTTCTTTTCGCCACGAACATCTTTTAATTACTAGATAAGTCATTAGCTCAACACATTATTATGTTGATTGAGATAAACATCTACAATGATATGAGTAACGGTACCTATTAGTTAGTAAACTCTCGTTCTTACAAGCTTATTTATTAATTAATGTAATTTAGATCTTTGTTACAACCACAAGAAAGAAATTCTTGAGCCAACCTACTAAAGTGTAAGGCTGGGTTGCACCATCTTACTTTAACTTTGACAAACGTCAAAAATCTGTCAAAATCCATACAAAAAGCACCGCGGTTATCGTCAAAGTTACGGTCAAAGTTAGGTGGTGCAACTCAGCCTGTGATCAAAGTTACAGGTCAAGTGTTAATGTTACGCTAACAATGCCTAAACAACCCAAATCAGTCCATCAGTACCAACTAACTTTTAATGGATTTTTCAAGCTATGAAAAACTTTGTCACAAAACGTTTGTTTTAAATTGTACGCTTTGGAAATTATATTGTTTGGGAAAACTAATCAGGTACCAGAATGAAGTTATAAAGCTACCAAATGCCTTGCATACGACCTTCTGAAATGACAGTGAATAAAAACTACGAAATTAGTAGTGTTGAAGTAGTGCTTCAAACCCCCTATTCAAACTAAGCTAATAGACCTGCTTTATACTAACAAAATATCATCAAAATAAATAAGGAAGTTAAATGCATGCATACAGTAGAAAACATGAACATGAAAGGCACTTGTAGACTTGTACACACAGCGAAACATAAAACTGACAAACTGCAACTTTAGATTTAAGTTTTAATTCCGTTTCATTTGAGTTGAGAGCTCTATAGAAAACCACATAATGAAACTAGTTTGAAACGTACCTATTTATTTAAAAAAATGTATATTTTATTTTGTGATTTTCTAGCAGTAACTAACGTTTCCCGGTGGGAATTCCACCCACAAGGTGGACCGACGACATCATAAAGGTAGCAGGAAAGCGCTTGACGCAGGCCGCTACCAACCGGGTAACATGGAAAGCATTGGGGGAGGCCTACGTTCACCAGTCATGGACGTCCTATGGCTGAGATGATGATGATGATGAACTAACGTTAGTTTTTGAATAAAAATATTAATCTTAAAAGAGAAGCGAATAAGTTTTCTTTCTTGTCTAGTTGAAAAGGTGTTGATTTTTATGCTGATGAAAAATTTACATTTAAAAGACTCCAATCTACAGTTAAGATTGCTCTTGTCTGCACCTGGCTGGGATGATTTTGATGAAAATAATATTATGAACTAGCGGTTATTCGAAAATAATTATGAATGTCGGTAATTTATTTGAACTTGAATATATAATGAGAACGTGTTTAAAAAAACAGTAATTATTTTTTCTCTAAAAAAGCTATTTCTTTGACACAAGCGCAACTTTTCATCATCGTCATCATTTCAGCCATAGGACGTCCACTGCTAAACATATGCCTCCCTCAATGATTTCCATAATGACTGGTTGGTAGCAACCTGCATCCAGCGCCTTCCTGCTACCTTTATGAGGTCTTCAGTCCATCTTGTTGGTGACCGGCCCACGCTGCGTTTTCCAATTACCTTCTAGCTTAGCGCAACATTTATCTTATAGTATATCATAGTTAAGTAATGATATAATTGTCATCAAATCAAACCAAAGAAAACCAATTATTTTAACTTTCCTAGTTTACAACAATTGATAATCGTGGGATGTGAAAAAACTGACATATGAAAGCTAACGACGTTAAACCCAGAGGCTTAGTTGACAGAATTAGACTTCCATAATTTGCGTTCATAATACGGACAATTTCGTTTCCCTTTGTTTTGTTTTATTTGCTAACTTTTGTACATGATTCGACTTTGCCATCATAGATTTTGATTTACCACATGTTTGGTGATCAAAAACATACCTAGTCGTTATAATTAGGTACCTAATTACAAAATGTCCTAAACTTTAATTTTAGTTGACGTTCAGCGATGTTTAATAATGTAGACTTTTAATTAAATGCCAGCGCTTAATGATGAGGCTAGCAGCTGAATTGACCGTTTTAATCAGCTGATTGCACCATGCATTTATTACCCTTCCCAAAAATCAGGAATTTCCGAAATAACTTGATTTAGTACGATGTTCATAGATTCATCTGTTTTTCCTTTTTCAATTTCACTATCATGCCCAAGATTACTTACCAGAATCTATTATTGTTTTAGAGCTTTTTGGTTTTAATTTTAAGTACGGCTAGCACGAAAAACTTTCGAGTTCGAATGGTTTGCGTATTCGAATCGCCACCAAAACTACAACAGTGCCCTTGTGAACGTGTCGTAAAGTGAACTTGGTATGATATATGGTTGCACGAAACTTATTTTGAGAATCAAAATTGTCACGTTATCGCTTAATTAACGATCAGCTCGGTACAGCGAGGTACAGCTCACATCTAATAATATAAATAACGTATCTTAATAGCCGTAAACTTAATGTGCCCATATCTTCAACCACAACATTCAATCCTTGCAATATTTCCTACGAGTGGGTATTTCATGCTTTTGTTGAAGAAACATAACAGTTTTTGTACAAACGGACAGACTGGTCAGTCCATTACAATACAGAGATAACAACTTGATTTACCTACACAGCTGAATGGTTTTAAAAACAGCAATGAATATCAGTATTGTAACATTTTGTTTTCGTTTCATCAGCTTCAAAACATAAATGGATTGTTCAAACGCTGTATTTTCCAATTCAATTTCTAAATAAAGTGTTTTCTGACAAAAGAGTGATTTATTAGTCTAGCGCTAACTCAGTCAATGGCTGAGGTATGGGACTGACACGGGAGGGTGATTTTGTGACGGTCAAACGTCAGCGAAACTTCAGATTTGTTTTTTTGAAGGGACGCGCGCTGTTGGCTTGAGGAGCTTTTCCAGCTTCACCGGGCAGAGTGGCGAGTACAGAAGGTACTCTAGCCGTTTGGCGATCGTCGGTCGCAGACCGACGTTCGCGATCGGGCCGTATTGAGCGCATAAGGCGCCCGATCAGTGGCGAACCCAACTAGAGGGTTGCCCACCGCGGTGTTGGACCAAAGTCCAGCCTACGGCGGGCTCACTCTAGTGGGCCCGATCGAGGGGACTACGGACGCGGCCTGAGGGCGCCACGGTAGGCTCGGACCTCGCCTCAGGCCGTGTCCGGGGGACGGATAGGGGAGAATCGGTCCGGTACATGTCTGTACCGTCCGAAATGGAAAGCAACGCCGGCGAGCTACTGTGTTGTGGAGTAGTTGGCGTGCTTAAGGCAGTGATGTCTGTGTTCAGAAATTCGGTAATAGGATAGTCCGTGTCGTCTAGGACATGCCTAGGTCGTCGGTATTGGGCAGCGACATCTTTCTGGGGTGTATACGTGGCGGCGCTAACAATAAGAGGGTTCTTGTGGTTGATCGCTTTATCAAAGTAGCGGCGAGAGGCTTCTTTCATAAAGTGATCAATCGATGGGATCTCGAAATCTCTATGGAGATTCGTATTACGCACAAACCACGGGACTTCAAAAGACAATGCCGGAAATTGGCGTCTTTTTTTTTTCGCGCGGCCATAGACCAAACCTTGTTTTTTGATTACAAAATGGTGTAATAAACCAAACTTACTATGACATGTATACCTCTAAACTCAGTCTGAACTGAGTTACGAGCATTAGAAGTTTGATGATTTTCATACTAGATTTGCTTTTTGCGCGCAAGTTTTGTAAGAAATTGCAACAAAATAGTGACATTGTATGTGTAAACAAACAATACTATCCATTATAGGCTCCAGACATCAGTATGGAGCAGAATCAGCGCAATAAAAAAATAGCGCAATATTTTGTTGCAATTTCTTACAAAACTTGCGCGCAAAAAGCAAATCTAGTATGAAAATCATCAAACTTCTAATGTTCGTAACTCAGTTCAGACTGAGTTTAGAGGTATACATGCCATAGTAAGTTTGGTTTATTACACTATTTTGTAATCAAAAAACAAAGTTCGGTCGATGGCCGCGCGAAAAAAAAAAGACGCCACCTTCCATACAAAATCTGGCATTGCCATTTGTGTGCCCTGTCACGTCATAAATGCCAATGTTACCCCTCCCTTACCGCTCTTATACCTCAGGCACTGACTGAATTAAACTCAAGACCTACAGCATGTGAGAAAATAATGAAAATAGCAATTTGAAACAAATACTCGTACATTTATACCCGTCTGGCCTGCGTGGGGAGTGTACTAAATCCTCCATTTGCCTCTGGCAAATTAGAGAGGGTTTTCCTACTGTGACAGAACAAAATTCACAAGAACTGAGCGAGCGATATGTCACTAGCAGCAACCAGGTTTTCAATCAAAGATAGTGCTTCAGAAACGTGGTGACTGGTTCAGTGATTGATTGTACAAAACATTGAAATAATCCTGACACTGACACACAAGTGTCATCCAAAATTGGTTCCGTTTGACAGCTCGTGGTTGTTGCTGTATTCCGAAGAAATATTAACTTTATGGTATGTACAGTCGCGGAATGAAAAGGTTCGTCACCTTAGTGTCGGTTTTCGCTTGCACTAGGTACTGTAAGAGTCAAACCTGCCAACATAACAGTGCAAGAAACAGTGCTGCTAACATTTAAATAAATATGACGTTTGCTAACGAATAAGGTTTTCAACCGACTTCAAAAAAAGGAGGAGGTTCTCAATTCGACCCGTATGTTTTTTTTTTTTTTTTTCTATGTTTGTTACGCGATAACTCCGCCAATTATGAACCGATTTGAACAAATCTTTTTTCGGCGTATAGGTAATACCTCAAGGGTGGTCCCATTTGAATTTAATAATAGAAAAAACAACCCCCAAGGGTGGAAAATTGGGGATGAACTTTTTTATACGCAATATCTCCGCCGATTATAAATCAATTTGAACGATTATTTTTTTGTTGAATAGGTATTATCAAAAGGGTGGTTTCATGCGAATTTGAAGAAAATATTTCACCCCCAAGGGTGGAAAATTGGGGATGAACTTTTTTATACGCAATATTTTTAATTTTTAGTTTTTTTTTGTATTCGCGCATTTGAAGTCGGTTTTATTTTTTTTAATGCTTGTTTATTTTTCTATCCCATCCAGTGCAATGCAATGATGACATTGACCAATTGACAATAGTTTTTTTATTTAATAGGAATAATAATGGCAGGTTGAACCAACAAGAAGGTTTTACTTTATCAATCATAATAATCTTCTTGACAAGATAAATCGTCAAACAACTTTGATCTGAATAATTTTGAACTTTACTGACGAACAGTTAAAGATTATTTTCTCTAACTCGAGATTATTCTGTAACATAGTTTCAAAAGGTAATAAGTGCTCGCGATTCGTTGAAGGAATCAATTTGAAAACTGACGAACCTTTTCATTCCGTGACTGTACTAACCATACAGTTAGCCTAGGCGCAGACCATCGATTTTTCGTCGGCCGATAGTGTAGTCGGGGAGTCGATCAGTATTTGCATGTATGGAAGTGCGCACATTACACCGATTTAATTTAGCCGATTCTTCATACAGTTTAAAATCGGGCACAACAACTATCGGCCAATTAAAAATCGGTGGTCTGCGCCTAGTCTTAGGCCTCAGCCTCGAACTTAGCGGGCGCTGCCCGCTAAGTTCGAGGGGCGGCGGCGGCGGCGGCGCGGGAGCGGCAGGATCTTATGCGTAAAATCAAATAGACCGGTTCTCGAAAACAGCGGCGCGGCAGCGGCGCCGGAGCGGGCAACGAGCGGGCAGCGGCGAGGGAGCGGGCAACGAGCGGGCAGCGCACTCCTTCTTTTGCCCACAATAAATCGAGCGTTAGGAATAAATTTGAATCGAAATAAAATTGTCGCCGTTGTTCAGACATTTCGTTTGCGAATAAAAACAAATATCTCGACAACACAACCCCGAACACAACACTTCGACGCTAAAGCGCCGCGCGAGCTGCCCGCTTGTTTCGAGAACGGGTCTGCGTTGCCCGCCCCGCTCCAGCGCCGCCGCAGCTCCCGCCCCGCTGCCCGCTAAGTTCGAGGCTGAGGCCTTAGAGTCTATAAAACGGTCTATTCCACTTCGATCACCTGGCTTTGATCCAGGTGATCAATGTGGACTCCAGTTAAATTATTGTTTTAGTTTCCTTTGATCACCATCATCCATGGGTGATCAAAGGACATCAAATTGTCTCTTGGAGTCTATTTTGATTACCCAGGTCGTCTTATCTATGGATGATCAAAGGACACCAAATTGTTGCTTGGAGTCCACTTTGATCACCTGGGTGATCAAAGCCAGGTGATCAAAGTGGAATAGACCTATTAAATTACAGGTATTCCAGGAACTCTAGGTTGTTTAAGTTCAAAACTAATAACGATCATCAATATCGCAAGTTTAACTAGGTCGGTAATCTATCTGCTCATTTGAAGTTTGTCATGTGCGATCTAATTTAAACTCTACGCAAGTATTAACTTGGTTGTTATTGCTTTGGTTTAACACGCACGAGGAACTTAATCGTAATTAAAAGTTGTTAAGGTATACCGACGGTAATCAGGCTGTACATTTTTGTTGGAAAACAGACCGTATTACAACGAAATAAGGTGCGAATTTGGGTAACTTGATGTACCTACTGTCAGTACTGAAACGTTTCTCAAAATTTAGTCTGTGTTTAATGTATTTGTAATATTCTTGTGTCACATTAATTCTAAGTTATACATATATGTAGAGGTATTAATTGTAAAAAATCTGGCGTTCAAAGTCGCCTCTTGATCTAAATATTTATAAAATAACTTGAAAAAATCGAACTGCCTAAGGTGTGAATCGAAACCACGACCTTTCGCTTGCCGGGCGACCGCTCTTCCATCTGAGGTACTTCCGTGATCCGGGGAACGCGTATTAGATTTCGATCGAAAAATTACGCCCACAACTTCCTCATTCATCTAAATGGAATTTTATTATTATGATAAAACAAATAGAAGATTGATGTTTGAAAGTATATGGGGCCCATAATTTTTAAGTTACCGAATTCATATTACTTGAAATAAGTGAAATACTTAGGGAATAGAAGTTTGTTTGGCAATCCATCATTTACCAAGTTACGGATAAAAATTCATATGTAAGAAATATAAGGCAAAACCACGCTAAGATTTTGGTAAGAAGGTAGGTATAGAGTGAATTTTGTTTTTAATCCATAAATAGCGGTCGCGATCCTGTTTTACCCTTCTTAAAAGGGTTGAATTTTGCAAAATCCCATTTTAGTCAGCTCTTACGTTCTAAAAGGACCCCCCATACAAAATTTGAGACTAGCACTTGTAGTTTAAGTAGCTTTCGCTTTTATAGAATATATACTTAGATAAAAAAAATATATTTTTCTTTGACCATAGACTTAGTCAATCGAAGGTTTGGTCGGCTACTAACTTGTATGAGAAATTGGTCAATACAAAATCGTTGCAATGTGCGAACTTCAATACATGTCCATACGACCAAACTATCAGCCGGCAAAAAGTCTGTGGTCTGCTAGGTGTCTACAGAATACTTGACGACCATTAATCGTGGGTCAAATAACAAGGTCTGACTAACTACTAAGTAAATAAATAAGCTGCATTCTAATATACAGATGTTTGGTAACAACTAAGTGTATAAATCAGAAACTTTTCCAAAAGCAGCAAGTCACAAATGCAGGAACTTTTGCGAAAAACATAATCGACCTTTCTGAACTTCGTGTTCCATTGGATTCTTTTCAGTGGTTATAAACTATAGTTTTATTAAGAGTCAAGGTGTAGAGCTTAGAGCTAAAAGACTGTAGATAGATAGAGTTAAAATAACAAATAGAAATCTTTCCTGGATTATTCCAAAAGTAGGTTTTTGAATAATTAGGGGAGAGTTCGGTATATGTACCGCCGGGTAAATTGTACCACCCTCATATCTCGTAAAGTATTTATTGAATGTCTGTAATTGAAACACTCAGCGATACGCAACTAAATTCATTGAATATCGGCCATATGATTTTTGCCGTGACAATGAACACGTATGTTTTATTTTGAAAAGTTTTTTTTCGTTGTTTTCATGTAACTTTTGACAATACATGTTTAGTTCGTAATTTTGTAAAATTTAATCACACAGTGTTTCTAATTAATTTTTTAGAAGCGTAAATTAGTGTGGATTACAATTATTTGAAAAAATTTTGGATATTTTATAAGCTATATTTTTAATAGATTTTTTAAAAGTACTATCACCTTGTCGTCTAAATTGTACCACATCAAGTTGTATGTAATTTTACCAAAGGATTTTGAATTTTTTTTTAGAAAATCATATTTTGAAGTTAAAATAGCATAATTATGTTTAACTTAACATAAATTGAAGCAAAAGACTGGCAAAGTAGATTAGGAACAAGTGCGCGTTGCGATAATCGGAATCACAAGTCTTGTAGGTACTCAAAATCGTGATAATGTGTAAAACAATGTCGATTGTCTATGTTATTAACTACTGATCTTTTTCGTTACCTAATTTGTTAAGAATCGTATATCGCTAAGTATTATATACTACTATGGCTAAGTATTATCGTATAATACTTAGCCATAGTTTTTTTATAGGCTTGAAATTTATTGAAATCCTATTTAGTAACCCTGTGGTACAAATTATCGAACCGGTTGGCTAAATTGGACCGGAGCTCTGAACTCGTATTTTGTTGATTTGTGCTAAATGTACAACAACCATGTTGATTAATACCTATGAAATAGTAAGTTGAATAATTTCTCTTTTTTATTATACCATAGACATTAGCAAAAACAAAAGAAAACTGTGTGTAAAATGGGATTAAAAAAAACTGGTCCAAATTAGCGTCAAATAACTACTCTCCCTTATTATGACAACTTTTCGTAAAGCGGGGTCGGTAATATTGATGTTTAATTTTAATTGAATTTATGACATAATATTAATTTGTTTGTCAGATTAGAAAGATAGAAGTTAAAATTTTAGTTCAAAAACGTTTTGCAGGGAATTCTAAACTATTTTCAGAAAATTCAACACAAGTTTCAAAAATTACTAATTTGTGATTCATATCAATCAAAACTGACTTCCCATTGTTAAAGTATTTTATACACAACACACGTAAAGACACAACTGTCAACTTTAACCACCTAAAGCGGAACAAAAAACTAAACTAGGCTATACTTACTTTTAGAATCACTGGGCGGAACACTGAACTTCACAACACAGTAATTTATTAACAATTTTTTTTTTTATAAAATTAACTTTTGAATTTGAATTTATGAAGTAAAAACAAATAAATATTTGAATTTTATTTGTAAAGGCGACCGGCGCGCGCGTCGGTCTACAGATCAATGTCAAGAATGTCCCAGTGATTCGCTATTTAAATGATCTAGAATCGATCCCCTGATACGGATCGATTTGTGATAGCTAGTGACTTTGCGATGCTTGGGCATAGTTATTGTTTAATTTTGTATTCAAAATGTTAAGGGCTTGTACTCAAAAATGCGAAACTACGTGATGCGGCGTTGCAAAAAACTGGGACACTAATTGCTATTGAGATTGGGAGTTCGTAGATTTTTACGATGCGACGTCGCAGCATCGTAGATTTGTGTACATTAGACCCTTATTATCTACTTGAAGATTTGATTTAATAATCCTATTTTATTTAAGGCACAAATCTAAGCTTAGGTAAATGCAGATACTTTTATAAGGCGCTCTTTGGAAAATAAACCCAATACTCAATACGTTTATTGCCTTAATAGTGTTTACATTAGGTTGCACATTAGTGAAGATTACATTAGGCCTATAATATAAGTATTTTTTTGTTTTTGAGTTGAACTGAAATCTTAAAAATAATAAATAACAATTAAAAAATTTACATTTTCCCTATACGGATTCCCTAACTTTTATGAAAATACGCCTTGTTAAATAAGTATGTCAATGGATACTAGCCCCAAAAATTTAATTTGAAAAGATTATTATCAGTGTCTGTGAATTATGTGATATTAATAATTTCATATTAAATTGATAATACAATATTATTATTTCTTAGGTCACATGTCAAATAGAAACTTATTACTATGTAACCTCATCTCATGAATAAAAAATCTGGATCAAAATGAATCTGGAAAGTGAAATAAAACAAAATACCTAGGATCACAGACAGAATAATTATAAAGTAAAGGTCAACGAACAAAGTTCACCAAAAGTTGGGAATATCATATTTGCTTAGTTTTCTCTCGTACTCGTATACTGTTACACTTGCATTTTCTATATCCATTACAGCTAGAGTTTATTGACTTGATTGCTTAGTAATGCTGCTTTTGTAGTTAAATGAAGGTTAATTCACAGAATGATACTTAGTAATACTATTATCGCCGTTTGGCAGATTTAGTATAGGTATATTCATTATTATCTCTACCGAAGTTATGATTTAAAATTAAATTCGTAAGCACTAGTCCAGTAATAGTTTTGTATTTTTTGTAATAGTTTTGTAATGTTAGACATTTAGTATTTAAGCTGTAATTAATTAGGCTTCTTTAATCTAATTCTTCGCAGATATTTTCGCATGGAAAGCTTTAAAAATGAAAATTTCAAAGGATTAAACAAAATTACCTTTGAAATTTTCGTTTAGAAATTCAGAAAATTGAGCTCTTTCAATCAGGTTCAAGTTCCAGGCGGGACACACATTCGGAAAACCGTTTGATTATGGCCTTTCAGGAATCAAAGTATACTCGTATTAAAAACGTAGTTTATTTCATACACAGATAAATAATCACACAAACAAGTGCGAGTCGGACTCGCGCACCGAGGGTTCCGTACCATTGATTTATGAAATTAAAATTATTATTTTTTATTTAAGTTATTAGTATGAAAGATTACGCGGTAATAAGCGGTTTACGATTTACGAGGTATTAAAAAAAACTACTTACTAGATCTCGTTCAAAACAATTTTCGTTGGTAGTTTTTATAGTAATGTACATCATATGTTTTTTTTAGATTTTTCATTTTCTTATTTTAGAAGTTAGAGGGGGGGGGGGACCAACTTTTTTCCACTTTGGAAGCGTCTGTCACGCAAACTATTCGGTTTAGAAAAAAAGTATTTTAGAAACCTCGATATTATTTTTGAAGACCTATCCATAGATATCCCACACGTATGTGTTTGATGAAAAAAAAATTTTTGAGTTTCAGTTCTAAGTATGGGGAGCCCCCAATATTTATTATTATTATTTTATTTTTGCATCAAAATCTTAATGCGGTTCACAGAATACATCTACTTACCAAGTTTCAACAGTATAGCTCTTATAGTTTCGGAAAAAAATGGCTGTGACATACGGACGGACGGACGGACGGACAGACAGACAGACATGACGAATCTATAAGGGCTCCGTTTTTTGCCATTTGGCTACGGAACCCTAAAAAAGGACAGAAATCGGCAAAACTTCCACAGTTATATGAATACACAATGCAGAATACATAATTTATTATGTAGTTCATTGGTTCTTGTTACAGAGCATGAGTCAAGTTATTGATCTATTAATCTTATAAGGCAGTTCAAAAAGCTTGACTATAGAGATTTCAGGTGAAACTTAATTATCTGGTGATCATCATCATCATCATCTTCGGCCTGATCATCTCTTTCAATATGATGCAATGTGCAAGTGCTTCTTCGCTGTAGGTAAAAAACCTTTATTGCTGTAACTAAGAACGGTAGATTTCGTAACCAGAAGAGAGCTACTGCGATCCATAAGAAACCATACAATTTGGTAGTTTCTAAGACAAATTCCTTCATCCCACAAGCTACATCAAAGTAATAGAGCTACCCTAAATTGAGATTGAAATATGTTCCCGTTACTTAAAAGTTAAATTCGCGGTAGCTCACATCTAATAACCTGAGACTAAGAAGGTAACCAGTGTTTTCAGTGTGATAACGAATATGCGAATTAAACAGTGTTTCCAGTAGGTATACAAATACGAGTTTGTAAAATATTCAGTAAACTAGGAAAGAATTGTGATTAATTTGTGAGTGATTAGGATTGTGGTCAAATAACTGCCTTGTTATGCATAAAAAAATACAAATGTCAATCAATGTTTATGTATAAACAAACTTGTGAAGATTGGGTTTTTAATTTTTTTTTTTTTCATGCTTTTTTCTCAGAACTTATGCCCTTTCTATGCTATTTTGAGTTCGTTTTTTGCGATGGAATTTTAAGTGAATTAAATAATCAACTATAATCATTCTGCTTTAATGTGTACCTATGCTTAAACCTATTTGCTTTTTTAAAAGTATATCGTTATCAATTTGGATCTATTGTTAGTGTTGCATTTGATCAAAAATATTTACCAAAAGTTTGATTGAATGCTACATTTTCCTTGAGTTATTGAAAAAAGTAACAATAATCTCGACCTTTATCAAAACGAATATTCGCATTCGCAGCACCTGTCACATCACTAGCCCTAATGTAATACTACACAGGTGCCTCAAAGTTCGTAATACGTGAGCTTGATATGAGGAAGTCTTCCGGTAAATCGCGTGAAATTTCCACTTCCGGTGAAGTTCGGTACGTTTTATACAGGCTGTTATGGGCAAAGTTATTATTTGGTGGGATGGCCTAGTGCTTCGTAACGGACTTGCCAGAGGGTTCGCGGGTTCAATCCCGTGCAATAAAAACATTTGTAGATCGTTTCATCCACGAAGACACGCCCCCCCATTCTTCCGCTAATGTGTGAGTGTTATCAGTACACGCTAAAATTATCTATCAGTGCAGACGTACACTACAATAATAACGCTCGCGCTTCCCTCGACTAAAAATTGGTGGGGCGCGTCTTCGTGGATAAAAGGATCTATAGTATGCATGAAAATACAAAAATATTTGTATTACTTCTAAAACTAGTCAAAGGGTTCCCCTCCAAGGATTTCCACAACGTCCGATCCTACGTTGCCCGCATCCAGTTACTTACCGCCACTACACACTGTATGTATTTATTTTAGGAAGACCAGAAACAGCAACAAAACATATTATTTTCTATACGTCTTCCAGTCCGTCACGAAAATAGTAGTTTTTTGCCTTAACATCAGTTCTTTGAGCTATGTACGAGTACCATTTATATTAGTATTAACATGAATTAGACAGTAACTAAAAGCGATAATATTTTTTCAAAATTTTAACATACATAACAAATAGCCACTCGCATGAGCCTTCACAGAATCAGAATAAACAAACTAGATATCATAACTGGACAACTTCAAAGGGAATCAAAAACTCGGTTGGTTAGCCCGCCCCAGCCACTTGGGGTAAATAATTAAATCATACCTCGGGGACGGTGCGGTTCAAAAAGTGTACCCATTATTATTTATGACTGTACTCGTAGATAGAAAAGCCTATAGATTTGACGCTGTATTTATTATACATCAGCTTAGATTAATAAAGGATAAATGGATGGATAGTAAGCGCAAGAAGCTTTACATTAAGAGCTAGTGAACGCCTAGCGACTAAAAGCTTATTTTTATGTATAGTATTTGGGCAATTATTAGAAGTTGTTTTCTTATCAGCCAGATATTTTTGACAGTTCCAACTCCTTGCCAGACAATCTTTTGAGGGTAGCTGCTAAAGCCACGATGACGCCTTCATGATGCACCACCATTGTAATCTATGAATATTGACAAACTTTCAGCTTTTATAAATGACGTAAAAAATCTGGCGTTCACCAGCTCTTAGTCTATTAGTATTTTCCACCTATACAGACAGTTGACAAAGTTAAATACTAGTGAAAACGTATTTAAAAGTATTTAAGATGACATATTAAACTTGTGCACATTTACAGCAAAGTTTTAATAGTTTATTAAACTTCACAAAAGTTCGATAGCAAAAAGAAAAGTACAAAAAAATGGTGTTACATACTCTACTCATGTGGAATTTCTTAAGTCATCTTTTTCGCTTTATAAGTCGGTGTAATGCGTTGTCTAGATAATCCTTAGTCTATGCTTTTACTCGATGGGTGTAGTGGCAGCAAAATAATCTTAGTTTTATTTTTAATTTATGGTCATAGCTTGGATAATGGAGATTGTAAAGCAACTAAGAGTCGAGTTTCTAAAAACCAATAAGTTTTTCAGTATCGTTTGTTCGTTTCAGCCAAATGACGTCCACTGCTGGACAAAGGCCGCCCCCAAGGTTTTCCACAATGAACGGTCCTGCGCTGCCCGCATCCAGGCTCTTCCCGCGACCTTTACCAGATCTTCGATCCACCTAGTAGGAGGCCTGCCCACGCTACGTCTTCCAGCCCGTGGTCGCCACTCGAGAAATTTTCTGCCTCAACGGCCATCGTCTCTACGAGTTATGTGCCCCGCCCACTGCCACTTGATTTTAGCAATTCTGCGAGCTATGTTTCAGATATTAAGTATACAAGATGTTAAGTATTAGGAATACGTCAGGGATATTATTGCAGTTGGATTATTCAAATTACACACCCTGAAGAATTGCTGCTCATTTAATTTACATTACATACTAATATTCGACGGGCAAGTAATATTATCAAATAGCTCCAATACAGAGCGTGGGCATCAAATACCAACAGACTAGATATTCCCAGCGATATTGATTGCTGACCCATACACTGACGCGTTACTGGAACACAATGGGAGGCCTAGATTGAACCACGTCTGTATATCTGGAATAGTGATGATATTAGACTAAAGTTACTTATCTGGTTGAGTTGAGTAATAACTTGTGTGTGATGTGGCAGATAAAGGATAAAATGTAATGGATTAAAACTATGTGCTAAGCGACAAAAAAAAACTAACTCAATATTTAATTTAATTAGGGCATTTGATTTTTGTCGCATTTTATTGCTATAAGACGCGGATGAAATCAAATCAAATCAAATCAAATCAAATCAAATCAAATTCGTTTATTTGTGGAACATAGGTAAATAACATATTACAGGTGTTAAAAATGAAGTCGGTATCACTATGTTTGGCCCAAGGTCGGCGTACAAATTTACATAACATCATTGAGTCGTATTAGGTTAGTAGAAATTAAATAAAATAAAAAGTAAGTTAGTAATGTCCAATCAGTAACAATTTCATAAACATTTATACATAAAAAAAAAAGTCAAGAATCTTACAATTTGTCAGTTAAAAACTCTGTCAATGTATAGTAGGCTTTGCTTAATAATAAGGATAGCAGCTGCTTGCGAAATATCTGAATATTTGTGTCTTTTAGTGTCTGTGGTAATTTATTGTAAATTTTTGGAGCCATACTAAAGAAGCTTTTTTGTTTTAAAGCAGTTTTTGAGACAGGTGCACTTAAAATGTGACCATGACGTCTACTCTTTTTCAATTGCCCAAAGGATATTGTGGGAAACAAGTGTGGATTTCTCTTAACAAACATTGCAGTTTCAAAAATGTAGAGGGATGGTACTGTTAATATTTTTAGTTCTATAAAATGTGGTAGGCAGCTGTCCATTCTTTTTAGAGTTTTTATAGCTCTCACACATTTCTTTTGGGCTCTAAAGACTTGTAATATGTTTGTGGAGTTGCCCCAAAAAACTATTCCATAACGTAGAATAGAAGCGACGTATCCATTGTAGGCTGTAAGAACTGTCGCCAAATCAGCTACTTTAGATAGAGATTTTAGTGCATACACAAACTTGTTTATGCGGGTGCACAGATTGTTAGTATGAGTTATCCATTTAATTTGATAATCTATATTTAAGCCAAGAAACATTGTTGTTGAGACTGGTTCTATAATTACGTTTTTATATCGAATAGTAATGTTTGGTATTTGAGTGTACTGTCGGAAATGAATTATTTTAGTTTTATCTATATTAATGTTTAAGTTATTTGAGTCAAGCCATTTAATTATGTCAGTTAGCGCTATTGTAATTTCATTCTCATATGTCATTTTGTTTTTACATTTTATTATAATTGTACTGTCATCAGCAAACAATGTCATAGGATGTTCGATATTAGCTGGTAAATCATTTATATAAATTATGAATAGAAGAGGGCCTAATATTGTTCCCTGGGGAACACCGTACTCAAGATCTCTGCATTCAGATAAGTATTCTTTTTCAAATAATGTTCGGTTAGACATACTTCTGATAGATGTTCGTTGTTTTCTGTTGCTAAGATATGACTCCAGTAGTTTCAGAGCAATTCCCCGTATGCCATAGTGATATAGCTTCTGTAAGAGTATATTATGGTTAACATAGTCAAAGGCTTTGGACATATCCATAAATATGGCACATACGCTCTCCCTTTGGTCCATAGAGTCAGTGACTAGTTTAAGTAAGTTAAAGATTGCCATACTTGTAGATTTATTTTGACGGAAGCCATATTGTTGTGAAGTAAATATATTATGTTTCTCAAAAAATGAGTTAAGTCTGTTGTGTATTATTTTTTCGAATACTTTTGATAAGACAGGCACAAGAGTTATAGGTCGGTAGTTCTTCATATCGGTTTTGTCTCCCTTTTTATAAATTGGTTTGATAATAGACAGTTTAAATGCCTCGGGGAATACTCCTTGGCTAAGGGATAAGTTTATGATAAATGATAATGGTGGAGCCAGATAATCAGCACAACATTTGATTGCCGCTGTATCTAACTCATCGTAGCCCACGCTGTTAGTGTTTTTCAGGGAACAGATAACGCTGCGCACCTCTAGATCACAAGTTGGAATCATAAAAATAGAGTTGATGTTTGATTTAGTTTTCATGTCAATGTTATTAGATTTTAATGTCAATTTCGATGTCAAATTTACTTGGTCTATAAAATAATTATTAAGGGAATTAGCAATGTCAGAAGAGTTTATTAAAATTTTACCATTATTAGAAGTAATTTTTTTAATTGATTCTCGTGGGAAATTATCTTTTTTATTATTAATAACTGCCCAAGTAGCTTTGGATTTGTTGCGTGCTGAGTGTATAGCAAAATTATTTTGACTTTTTTGAGTTAAGTAGATAATTTTTTTGAGGCGTTTAGTGTAATTTTGAAGTCTGGTTTTATTAAAAAAGTTGGGTGATCTTCTATAATTCCAGAGGAGTTTTCTTTTATTTTTGCTGCAGAGTTTAATGCCTCGAGAAATCCACTTTTGTTTTTTTCTAATGTTTATATTAACTAGTTTGAAAGGAAAGCATAAATCATAGAACATGCGTATCGTCTCATATAGAGAGTTATATGCATCATTGACGTTGTTAAGCTTATAGATCTCGGAAAAGCTTAAGCTTCCTATAGCGTTGTGGAATTTTATAAAATTTTCCTTACAAAAATCCCGTTTTTGAATACGCCATCGACTTATTAGACACTTTTTATTGACTGGACATTTTAGTAATTGTGCTGAATGGTCTGATAGGTTGAGGTCAAGTACATCAGCTTTACAATGACAGATGTTAGTGGCAAAGTTATCTATACAGGTCTTACTACTTAGCCTAGTTGGTATTTTAATTTGCAATTTAAGATTATAATTGTGGAGCAGGTGCTCAAAATCTATACACATTCTATTTTTGTTGAGAATATTAATGTTAAAATCTCCACAAATTACAATTTTCTTTTTGTGAGAATGACTAAGATAATCTAGTAATTGAGTCATTTTTTCAAGAAACAGATCAAAGTCAGAGTTTGGTGGCCTATAAATACACACAATAATTATATTGTTTCGTATAAGTTCAACAGAGCAACACTCAAGTACACATTTAACACAGAATTTTGAGGTGTTAATAGTTCTGTATTCATGTCCACGACGAATGAGAATGCAGGAACCTCCCCTTCGGCTGTCTCTTGAGTAATTTGTTGCGAGGTTATAGTTACTCATAGTCATGTGAATTGTGTCTTCATCGAGCATAAAGTGTTCAGTTAAACATATAGCGTCCAAGTCGCATCCATCCGTATACAGGTCTTCGATGCATACCGACAGTAGATCAGATTTATTGAGCAAACCACATATATTTTGGTGAAAGATATTTATGTAGTTATACTCGAAAAAAAGTTGTATTTACATTATTCCTTTCTTCATCCGCATTATCTTCCGGGTTACTTATATTAGGAACGTGGCTTTTCTGATTCAATTTATTTATAATTTCCCTGAAGATACATGACATGCCTTGTTTATTTACTTTGCCTGTATATGGTGAGAACATATCATATGTCAAATGTAGATTAGAGTCGATTAATAGAGCATGTTTGTGAGTTTGCACGTCGAGATTCAGAAGGCTGTTAAATATTTCGACTCTACAGTTGAAGATGACGGCTCCGCATATGTAGGTAGGCACCGCTATGATTATGTTGGTATGTTGTAATTGTTGAGTGGCTTCCCTTATTGTGTATACTAGTTCAGTATAGTCATTTGTTGAGTTAAAGTCAGATTCTCCAATCAGGATAATGCAGTAGTCATTCTTTTTGAAGTCGGTTAATTTCTTTTCAATTCCATTAAGTAGTTCCGTTACTCCACCGTCCGTTATGAGATGATTACAATAGTAAAATTGTTCGTCAATATTGTATTGTTCGATCAGTTTCAAAATCCAGTGTTTATTTGATGTGCTTAAAATGCAAAGTTTATTTTTTATCTTTTCCTGTTTTGTGGGTATGTGGCTTTTTTTAGTCTCTTGTGTTGATGGGGTAGAATTAGGATTGACATCTAATTTGGATGTTTCTTCCTTTGGGGAATAATCTATTAGAGCTTTATGTGAAGTCTGTGTTTTCTTTTTTGTGTTTTTACCCTTTAGCACTGAGTGTTCATTCGCCATTTTTTTCATTTTTTGTTCGTATTCTTGAACTTTTTTAGTGAGTATACGATTTTCTGATGATAGGTTTTCATTTTCTTTATCAACTGTTTGTAGCTTTTCTTCAAGTGTGAGAATTCTCGCTTCCAATTCTTCTATTTTACTACAAAATTTATGGCGTTCCAGTTCTATAGTATCACAAATATTAGGACTTGTAGTGTTTTTATTTTGTATTAACTGGGTATCTCCTATAAAGGAATCAAGCTGTTCCTCTGATTCGGATATTACTGATTCATCAATATCTATTTGCGGTATTTTTCTTCGTATTGTTACATTACAATGTTGATTTGTTTCATAATATCTTGAGGAGCTCGGAGAATCATTGTTTATTTTGCCCTGTTGTGGCTGTGGTCTAATTGGTGTATCTTTATTGTCTGATTTTGGTTGTTTAGCTTTGCATAGAGGGCATTTCCATGCGGCTTTACGCTCAGTTGACATGACATTAAGGAACAGTTTTTCTGGGATAACTGCACATTGAAGATCATAAGTTTGTAGACAACTTGCGCATTTTAAAAATCTTTTGTCCGGTATTTTTTGAAGGCAGCCACCGCAAAATATATCCATTTTGTTAAATTTGTAGACAAAAAAAAATAAAAACAAAAAAATAAAAGCAAAAAAAAATAGTGTCAGCGGGATTCGATCTTGGTTCCCTTGAATCTATCTGCTCAGCAATTAGTCAGAGGTAGTCGCCATTTCGCCAATTCGTCTTAGAGACTAGTGGCGTAAATAAGCATCTGATTCGACGTTCGTGTGATTTGATCGTTTTCTGGGTTCGGGTAGTGTTTATAAACTTAATTATTGTTACACCTTCACTCGCGAATTATAGTCTATGTAATTTTAATAATTGTTTATCGTTTAATCTTGGTAATTATCACTCCACAGTTCGAAGTATGTTTTGTTTACGGCTTCTTTTGTCATTTAGTGTTTAGGTTGTTAATCACAAATCACACATTTTTGTTCAAGTTCACATAGTTCTTTGGTGTCATTTTATTAAGATATTGTCACTGTCCCACGGTATTTATTGTCACAAACATTTCCACATATGTCCGCACTATTTTTTCACGATTTGAGTATATTTTCAACTTCAGAGAACTTTCGATGCATTTATCGCACCCCCCCTGGAAGAAGTATGCAAGTCCACTTGTGCGATATTTTTTTTATTGCACTAAAAAATCGAGAAGGAGGTAATACATATTGTCAATTTTTTTCATAATTTTTCTCTTAAAAATGAAGAAATTATGTACAAATATGTAAAATATTGCAACATTAAAATATCTAAATTTCCATTAGAAAAACGAAGTAAATATATTTGCATTTAATTGTTTAATAAAGTTCCGTATGAATAATAGCATATTAATATTTACATACATCTTCCACGAAGACTTTAAAAAACATTTTCGCGTATCTATTGTTGCATACTTATTTTAGGATATTATTTGGTGGGTATCGTAGTGCAAGTTCAGTTGCGTAGTTTTTCCACGAAACTTTTGTGCACATTATGCTGGTAATTTTGTGCAAGTCTAGATGCCTAATTCTTCCACGAAGCTTTTATTCGCATTATAATACATAACAATTGATACGTTATTTTCTACGTAGATATCTTTGTGCAAGTCTAGTTGCTAATATTTTGCGAAACTTTTGGCGATATTGATACATTTATTTAGATGTAATTAAGTCATTAACAAAGCACAAATTAACTTAGTTTCAGTCATTTAAGTATCCAATCCACTACTTTTTGCACTAAATACCCCTGTAAGACTGTGTGTTTATCAAAAATTCGTCGCAATGATTACTTACCACGTGGTAAAATTATCGGTCTTTATGAGTAGGTACAAGATCCATTTTAAATTCTGTCTCTCTCTTCAGTGAATCGTTATCGTAGTTATCGTGATAAATTTTCATCTTTCCAGAGCCGCATGAGTTCATTTATCAGCTTATGCGTGTATTGCCAGCGTGACAAGGTATGTATCTATACGTCTTTTGGAGCAGTAAGCAACAATCGGTGTGTCCCCAATTATAGAATGACACAAGTTTATATGTATTTTAAGGATTATTGTAATCAAAAGGACATACTCGTAATAGTCAGACGTTTAAAAATGCAACAACCTGATACAAAACTGTTGCCATCTTTTCGTATGTACGATGAGCGAATACTGACTGTATTCTTTTCAGGTGGTACCTGATCGACCGGACGCCAACCTTCCGCGGACCTCCACAGATTGGACTTGCCACTGGAATGTAGTGCCTATCCTAGTGTTGACGCTATTTGTCCAGTAAATTGCATTTATTTCCAGGCCTTATGAAACTTCTGGCTCAGACAAAGTTCCTATCCTGTTTGCTTCACAGGTCCGGCCACTCTTCAACAAAGCGTATAAAAGCACCTATAAGTTTTGGACCAAATAAAAACTGTTCTTTCTTTCTTTATAGGTTCAGCCAAACCAACGCAATCTCAAGCGATCAGCCGGCGTGCAGTGATGGCGATTAGACTTAGGGTTCGGCCAAACCAACGCGATCACAGCGCGATCAGCTGGCGTGCAGCGATGGCGACCAGACCTAAATGCATTGTTCGCCATCGCTGCACGCCGGTTGATCGAGTGTGAACCTTATAGGATTTGGAAGTGATGTCACCAACGAGTTCAATGTGGGTAGCTTTTGTAGTCATGCAGACAATAAATATCACTATATTATGGCTTCTATATTTTTTTATATCTATAGTTTTGTTCCCTTGGACATCAAAATTTAAAAGGGTCCTTCAAAATCGTCTCCCTTGTTCATGAATTGTCTAGATTGAGATACTTGCTGTTCTGGTAAATCTACCATTATTTGTACTTTGGCAGTAGCATTCAATTTAGCACAATTGAAACATCTGTGCACGTATTTTCTCGCCAATGGTTTCGCCTTGATAATCCAAAATGTGGAGCTGTATCAGCTTTCTTATGAATTATAGTATTAATTATTATAAACGTTTTCGACTTTCTCCACGATGCGGTTTGCAACAATAGATTTCCAACTATTATTCGTCTCTCCAGACAGCTAGGCGATCACAATAGAAAAACCTGTTCACAGTGTTCGAACATCTGTGAGGTTGGTATTCTTCACATTACTTCTTCTCATTTGCTTCATCCAGTTTACTCAAAGCACCACATAGCTCAAGACGTGGTAAAAAATAGTTTTTAGAGAGCACTTGAGTTTTTTAGCAATTAATTTCGTTTTAAATCCTTCATCTAGTTGATAGTGAACGGCTGCAGTTTATTGCACTCACAGAGGCATCGCTAAATTCATTGTATTGTATTTTTACTCGGCCTGCATCCAACGCCTTCCCGCTACCTTTATCAGGTCGTCGGACCACCTTGTGGATGGATGTCCTAACGCTGCGTTTTCCGGTACGTGGTGTCCGCTCCATAACCTTGCCTGCCCCATCGGCCGTCAGTTCTGCGTACTATGTGCTTCCAACCGCGCGATGTGGGAGTCATTGGGGGAGGCCTATGTTCAGCAGTGGACGTCCTGTGGCTGAAATGATGATGATGCATTTTTTCTCTCTATCTATAGATAGTATACCAACCTATATCTGTATTTTGTCAATGTGAATCAAATCCTGCCGTATCTTAATCCAATCTTTTTCTAATGAGTTACTTATCTTTCCATCCTTACTAGTTTTTTATCAGCCAAAGTTTTTTTTTAAAACTAATAAATACTTTCTATTCTATTTCCATTAGAATCTTAGCCATGACTGTACTTAACGCTAAGCTCCAGCCAAGGGGATCAAAAAGATTGATCAGATGTATCAGATAAAATGTTACGTTTCATGGTTGGTTTTGCAATTTGTGGTATATTCACATTGTATTAAAATCTGTGCTCAAATTCCATTCAATACCCAATGCTTGGACTGTTCCATCAAGGTTCATAAAACTACTTTAGCACTAGCTTATATTTTGTTGTCTTCTATTGACTTCATAAACTCAACGCAGAACTAGGTAGCAAAAGGTATTTGACCGCAATTGCATGTGATGTTAAGTGAGATGCAGTATAAGATGATAGATATCTACCTGTAAGTGCCTATAAGGTCCGGTATAGTGCTCAGGAGAGACAGCAGCAGGCAGCGACCTGTTCGCATTATAAAAGAGTTTATCGAAACGCTTAGTGCAAGCTGGTGGAATGTCGACAATGTAGGAATGATACGTTAACCAGCGTCTGATGATGGAAGGGGGCTGGTGGAATTAGGTCGTGTAATTCCTTCGCACATTATTTGAAGTGTAACCTGGTGGATGGTCACATCAGATGTATTATTATCTGCTCTGTAAGTTCTCATTAAATTATAGCATTATAGCTTCAATTGACCAGTCCACTCCTGATAAAAGGTCGGTGATATAAAAATATATTGTTTTATTATTTTATAGAAATCGGTACTCCGGTAATCCGAATCATTTTTTGTCACATAAATCTGAAGATCATCTTCATAATGTCATCTACGAGTATGAAGCAAACACGTTTCATCTCATTATAATATTTCTCGGGTTTTCTTGCAGCTGGGAACCTACAAGCAGTTCGTTATTCAGTGAAATATAAATCGGACCTTAACACAAATCATCAAATATTATAATCGTGCGCGAGTTGTCTCCGTATTATTCCAGACGACCGCATGATGAGGTAAGTATACTGTCAGTCTTGTTTCTTTTTCTTTTTCAGGTAGGTATCTCTTTTATTAAAAAAAATATGTGTGTTCGTTAATCTTTTTTCAGGTCTAGTGATTTCTGTAACTTCCTTTCTAATTGAACGGACCTGTGAGTGGTTATGCTTCTGGGTTTTTAAGGGAAAGGAGGCAAACGAGCAGACGAATCACCAGATGGTAAGTGTTTACCCGCCGCCCATAGACACCCGCTCCTCGGTGAGTTACAGGTGCGTTGATTTATCTTTAAAGTATTAGAATCTGCTCTTAAAGGTTTTACGTCGTATTGGTCCGCAAATACTGCAAACGGCAGTTCATTCCTCGGTTTGGTGTCTGCAAATGGTGATTGTGGATTTTCTGTTTTAAATGGTAACTTTATAAAATATCTATCTACCGCTTCCGTAAAAAAAAATGTCCTGAAGCAGTGGTTGGGTTAATACTGGGGAGTGTAAAACTATAAAAGTGCTTTATAAAAGCCTACTTGCAAAAATAAATGAGTTTTATGCCCATTTTCACCATTAATCCCAAATTTTTAAGTGACCCCTATAAAAACAAAATTCCTGTTATGTATCACCATAGAGGTCACTTACAAATTAGGGATTGATGGTGAAAACGGGCATTAGTTCTTTTGATAGCTCGTCTCTCCCTAAAAATGCAATTTCCGAAAATTATAATATAGTTATGCAAAAATATTGTATCTTTTTGATTTTGAATAAAGCTATAATTTTAAATACTACCTTAAGTAATGTAATTTTTCACAAGGTAAAAGTACGTTATCCTTTTTACGAATTTATTTCAATACGAATAGTTCGAGGAAAAACTACGTAAACTACACTTACACGTTGAATGCACGACTAAATCTGAACGCCAATAAGTGGTTATCTGCAATAATACCAAACAGCATGTATTCCTTTACATGTCAACAATGCAATATTCATAATTACAACAACAAGTGTTAAAATTTGTTTCGCGGAATAAGTACGCAACGCTCTTTTTTAAGTTTTTCTCAAAACCTATTAAGTGTATTTTAAATATAAATACATAGGCCCCTCACAGACATTTTTAGCTATCTTTTGATGTATAACACATATTTTTAATAATGGTAATAAATTTTTAGGACAGTTTTTTTACGCTCCTGAAAAGTTGGCATTTTTCACTTGCGTACTTATTCCAGGAAGGGTGCGTTATTATTGGATAAAATACACAGAGCCGATGTTTACAGTGGCGGTGGCGCCATCTGTCTGTCCAAAATAACTTAAATTTTCATTATTTATTGCAAGATTACAAAATGAAGTTTGATTGAATACAAAACACAGATTGAAATTCATTAATTATTATTGGTTGAATTTCAATTCCAAATAATGGCTCCTACGTATACTGGCGTAAGTGAAAAAAGTAAATTTTACAGGAGAGCCATTTTAGTGGCCAGAACCATATTTTTGGGTCATTACGTTTTAACGCAAATACGCCCATATACTGTGCTCGAGATTTAGTTAGGTCTTTTAACATAATGTGTCATATTTTTAAAAATTATAAATAACTTGAAAAAATCGAACTGCCTAAGGCGGGAATTGAACCCACGATGCCTTAGGCAGTTCGATTTTTTCAAGTTATTTATAATTTTCAAATTAGTTTGAGATGCGACTCTTAACGCTAAAAAAATAATAACTATATAATGTGTCATAATTTATAAATAAAACAATTTGCTAAATATTTTCATGGCTTTATTTAAGATTTGGATTATAAAAAATATATATTTATGTAAGCAACTACTCGTATAGATTGACGAATCGTATGATTGGGCTTTATACGTGGCGTAGTTTTGCACATACGCCTATTTGCCTAAAATTTTATTTTGTATCTAATGGAAAAAAAAATTTTTTTTCTTACTGACGTTATAGATTAGAGCAAAATGAAATCATTGCTTAAATAATTGGAAAAAGGCGTAAGCGGCAGTTTCGCCTTTATACGTAGGAGCCATCGATATATGCCTTGTAATACGGACATTCTTGAAACAATGTATATGCAGATATCTACGCTTACATTAAGTTTTGCATAATTTTCTTATTCTTTGTTATATTTTGCAAAATTGTTTGTTTCTAATCTTGTTTAGTCTGCTGACTCTACAAACCTAAAACTTTTTAGAAAATACATAATGAGGCTCAGCCTATATCCAGTCACATACGCCCACGTATCAAAAAGTTACATTTTATTTATTATTTCATTCAAATCTAAATTATTAATACTTTGTAGCAAACCTAAAAAGTCTTCATCAGAATTCTTTGTGTCATGTTACTCGCAATGGTAAGTGAAAATGCTTTTTATGAATGAACTGCGATAGCATTATTAGTAGAATTATCATATTCGCCTACAATTTGCTTTGTTTGAATAAAATTTTTCAACTTTTCAATGCATAAACAGAAAACTTTATTTCCCCCTCAAAATCAAAGACTAATCAGCATTTTCACTGCAACTTTCAAGATATCATTCGATTTCAATACTCTACTAAAATGATAGAGCACATACCGAGCGATTTGTAGAAAACAGAAAATGAGTCGCGTGCAGGAGGTAATTTAGTACTTACTGCGGTTCTGTCTTTGTATAATCTCTGGCGTGTCCGGAGAAACCACAATTTTGCAAAAATGACTAAGAAAATCAATGGTTATTAATAATTACATTATCTTCGTTATATTGCAAAAGGTAGTTTTTTAACTGAAATCACCCCAGGGTACTTTTAGATCGCTCCAAAAATTGAATCCCTCTACGGAGCGAAGTAACTCTATACAAAAAAATGCTGGAGCGAAGGCCTTTCGAAATTACAAGTGTTAAATTTAATCACTTGTCTAGAGGGCTATTAAGTATTAATTTTAAATGCAGTCTAGGGTGATACATACACTTGCACAGTGAATAATCACTATTAACTCTCGCCGTGAAGATACCCAGATCATAGAGTTTGGAAAAGATAACCAGGAGGCAGTGAATTTCAGTCCCTAGCTGTTCAGTTCAATTGAGAATGTTACTAGGTATGCAAAATCACTTGAAACCTATGTTACAGTTAAGCTTTTACATTTACAAATACATTAGTTTTTATTTCATTCAAAAATACCCAGTAGTTATGATTTTATAGGCATTCAAAGTTCGCTTAAATATTGAGTCCCGCCGACGGTCACGTGACCCCGTGTGACGTACATTCACAGCGTCCGATCACTAGAAAACGGATATAAACATACTTAAATATATTTTTTTGTAAATACAAACTTATTATACATATTAACACCCAGACCCATCACAGAAATTAAAATTGAACCAAACCCAAACTTGATGCGATTGTGTCGTTTTATTGCGAATTACCTTCCAGCTCCATCATTAGACCCCGATTACTATATAGAATTAAAATACTCATCAATACAAAACGAACGAGCCCAAACTCGATGCATTTAAGTCGTTTTATTATAGAGTTCCTATGGCCACCTTCCAGCTCCATCATCAGATCAGCTCCATGTCATCATAATATTGCATGGTCATCCAAATCACATGTGTTTGCGAAATTTCAGCTTAATCGGTTGCCTGGAAGTGGGTCTTAATTCAGTTTGCAAGATTCCACCCATACAAATATGAGCCAGTCGTTGTAATATGACGTCACGCGCATAAAATGGCGGGCCGGCCGCCGCCCGCACTTTTAAAATTCAATATCTTGGAAACTAATTAACGTATCGAAATAATTCTTTCACGTGTATTTTTTATTTTTAACAGAGAATACAGAAAGCTAAAAAACAAAATTAGTGAACATTCTTCATTGTAAAATAACACTAGTTTACAAGGTTTTTTACCCAGAGATGAAACTGATATGTATCGGTAGAGTTATTAACCCTTACTTAAAAACTGAACTTAGAAAAAATTTAGGACGTCAAATTTTGTAAATATTGATTATATTAATTTTTATCATTTTTATACATTTATCTCTAAAAAACAATAAAAAATGAGTCGTTTTACTCCTTCTTTTATACTGATTAGTATCAGTTTCCCTTATTATAGACCAGCAGCAATCTGATAATATATTTTTATACCAAATTCCTTGGTATCTTTCCTCAAAAACCTTCAAATCCTGGTGAAAACTTTCGCCATGCTCAACACTCACGCTTTCCAGGTTCTCAGGAAAAAAATCCAGGTGAGAATGTAAAAATGGAATTTTTAACGACTTATTCACACCCATTCCTTGGTAATTCCTTAATAATTTGGAAACAATTTCTGCATAATTCTCAGATTAATTTATAGTTTCCCTGGAAACTTTTCACTACTGCTTTAAATTAATACCAAGCATCTTTCCCTTACTGGAATTGCTGGGAAATGATGGATAAAGAACTCCTTCAGACTGTAGCACAGGTTTTGTGACTGATGCAACATCAGGATATTGTATGTTCTTGGTTTTTGTTGCTAAGACCTGTAGTTTCCGTGAGGCAGAAGTAACAGTCATTAATGTGATTTGTTGGTTCTCTCCATAACATTGGGGTGCCGAATCGTATATGTTTTCTTCTTCCTGGAGCCTAATGTAATAATATACTTCTCAAATTTTCGCACACTACACCAGGAACCCATTTTTTATCAGGTTTGTTACCGAGATTTGAAAGTAATAGAAATAGGCCCGTTTTACGGTCTCAGTGATTGGTCTCTTCATTTTTGACAATATAATTTGACCACAAACTTAGCAAAAGTTATTTGGTCTTAATTTACACTGCCTTGGTGACATTTTAAAACAAGTGAAAATCCCAACTAATATTATAAATGCGAAAGTAACTCTGTCTGTCTGTCTGTCTGTCTGTCTGTCTGTCTGTTACGCTTTCCCGCTTAAACCTCGCAACCGATTTTGATGAAATTTGGCATAGAGATAGTTTGAGTCCCGGGAAAGAACATAGGATAGTTTTTATCCCGGTTTTTGAAACAGGGACGCGCGCGATAAAGTTTTTCTGTGACAGACAAAATTCCACGCGGGCGAAGCCGCGGGCGGAAAGCTAGTGTTAAAATAATACTTAAACGCAATTAAAATAAAGTAGAAACTCCGACACGGCTAACAAGACAGCTTACTTAGGTTAATGTGGATATCTCAAAAACTTGACGTGATAAAAATATGAGACATGTATTTTTGTAATAAGGGGGCTGGTAGAAAACACATCCCATATGAATTATCTTTGGGTAAAAGAAAAACTTTTTTTTGTAAACTAGTGTAATTAAAGAAACTTTGTTTTTATCTAGAACAACTTAACAATTAATTAGTTGGGAGCCTGTTTGGTTTAGTATATTCATACACAACTCATACTAGACTACAACATAAAGTTTGATTGCGGGTTCAAATCCGGCAGGGGCTTGATTTTAGTAGCAAAACCACTTTCCAGTGTCATTAACATGTGAAAGGGCCTAAAATAGATATTTTTTTGTGTCTGGAAGTGTGCTAAGCTGTTGTACAGGCGATAGTACATCAGAGTATAAATATTTGTTGCAAAATAGCTCTTAAAGTTAACACAACAGAATAAGATGTTACAATGTTAAGCTTTGGCATCTTACTCAGTGTAATAGAAGCAATGTGCTGTCGTCCGTACCTACATACCAATACCTTGGTGATTTATCTGTAATTTATTTTTAACGCCATATCCCAACGAGCGGAGCCAGAACCTTAAGTTACAATAATTCTGAGGTTACAATAACATTTCAAAGACAATCCTAAAATACACAGTCGTTTTCCTAATTCAATACGTCTCTTTAATTGGGTCTGTAAAGTAGAATGTAAATTTTCAATTTGCATCAAAAATTAGGGGCTGTCCCATGTATTCATTCTTAAATAAATTGGCTGGCAACATGAAGAATAATACGAGTGGCAATTAATGGTAATTTATTTTCAGGCCAATCTATGTCGCAGGATTGAAATAATACGTTCAATTTTGGAAAATTGGAGCACAATATAACCTATAAACAGAGTAAGTTACTTGCAGCATCGATTTTATAGAAGACTAGCGGCCGCCCGCGACTTCGTACGCGTGGATCCCGTTTTACCCCCTTAGGGGTGGAGTTTCGTAAAATCCTTTCTTAGCGGATGCCTACGTCATAACATCTATCTGCATGCCAAATTTCCTTGTGTTTTTTTTTTCGCCTTCCTGCAACCTTTATGAGGTCGTCGTTCCACCTTGTGGGTGGACCTGACCGCGCTTAACACACATTGATCTATCCCTTATTATTTTTCAGACAAATTACCAGCAGTAGCATTACGGTTAGGTATAAGAAAAGTATTTTCTTACTTTCGGATCAGAGCGTAAAAAATGTGTAAAGATTATACCAAATTCAAGACGCCATACATACTGCATAAAAATGACAAGAGCGAAATACATTTATACGACACAACCATAAACTTTTGAAACTGTCGGTTATAAAATATGACTTCGTATTTTATTGGATTTCAGGCGTTTCAAACATTTTATGCAAAGAAAAGTAACATTTGAAAGCTACTTGCTTTTTAAAGCGTTTATGAATGGTACTAAAAGTAGTTGTTGATAATAGATGGCGTTGTGCGGTTTTAAATCACAATAACGTTGGAATTCTTCTGATTTCTCTTAAGTATTTTGTGGTTGGTAATTGAACAAAAAACATGTTTTAGCAGTAGAAAATACTGAAAGAAGAAGTTTTTATGATTTGTGAATAGATAAACTAACTTGTATTATGTAGGTAGCTACTTTTAATTGATCACTCATCTGGACTAGATATTTAGGTTTAGCGTCAAAGTCTAGAAGTTTTGGGTCTAGGTAATTGGACAGATTGTAAAAGCAATTTGTTTATTCATTAATTAATATAACGATATCCAAAATAATTAATCATAAGGGAAGTTAGTCCATTAATCTGAGTTTGTTATATTACCCAGTAATGGATGTTACAGTAGCCAATTTAGATGTTAGGAATATGTTATTTGACTAGTCATTTACATAATTTGCCTCATCATTAGTATTATGACACGCTTTAATAAATCGTTATCAGTTAGTTATCAGGCAAAATTAAAATACAACATCAATCGATTTCATTGAAATTAAAACTAATGATATTCATAAATAAACATTTTGTTAGCCTTTGTAAATGTTTTTCTCTTGAAGCTATCAAAAATCAAAATAGTAAAACACGAGTCTTAGGCGGTTATCACACTGATACGGACACGGACGACAGATTTAATCATTGTATGCAAATACCTCAGTTTGTATAGAAAACACGCGCGGCACTTCAGACTGACAACGCGTCTGCACGCGGGATTTTTTATATGAAATCACGCGCTCCGCGGCGGAGCGCGGCGCAGTGTGATAACCGCCTTAACGCTACGTTATTAATTAATGAGTTACACTATGTTTAGTTGAAATGGAACGCGAAAGTTTAAAATCTTATATAAAATAGCAAATAAAGTTATTTTTCATTTTGCTACTTATGTACTTCTCGAAAATGTTTACGAACGCGATGGTTTCTAGTAAAACATTCCAATCTGTTTTAGGCCGATCCATCCATTTCCATCTCGCACAAATTTTATATCTCTGTCCAAATAAACAAACAGGTTAATCTTAGATCTCGGAAAACTACAAATATTCCAGCTAAATTGGATCCTAATAAATTCTTCAGTTAAATATGGACTTCATACTCATTGCCTCAGATTATGCAGCAAGAATCTAATCTATAAACAATCCAGTCACAACAATGCATCGGAGACATGTTAAAGACTACTTTTCGTTCGTTTTAGCCAAATGACGTCCACTGGACAATGGCCTCTCCTAATGATTTCCACGACGACCGGTCCTGGACTGCCCGCATCGAGTTACTTAGTTCCCATAGCTCGTAGAGCTGAAGGCCGCTGGGGCAGAAAAGGTCTCGAATGGCGACCAGTACCAACGGGCTGGAAGACGTAGTGTCGGCAGACCCCTTAATAGGTGGATCGAGGATCTGATAACGCAGGAAGTAAGTACCAACTCGTAAAGAACTTGATATTTACTACTCATATTAGCTCGTAGAGCTAATGGCCGCTGGGGCAGAAGAGATCTCGACTAGCGACCATGATCCAGAAGACCTACGACTATCGGCAGGCCCCTCACTAAGGTGGATCGACGATCTGATGAAGGTCGCGGGAAGTACTCGTACTAAAAATAAAAATAGGGTAAAAGGTTGCCAACACCTGTTTTCGGAAAGTGTTTACAATTATTTGGTACACATAGTCGGCTGTAAACATTTATACGTTATGCGTCGTTTCGTGGGTATAGTACATTTTTATTTCCACTTATCATACATTGTATTTTCCATATTCTAAGAAAGTTTAGGTTTTTTACTTTAACCTTAAGATTGGGTTGAAAGATTAAGTGAAAAGAGCTTAGTGAAAAATATAAGGGTTCTGTTTTTTTACATTTGGCTACGGACCCCTTAAAACCAATATTAATTACGTCATAATTTTTGAATTTGCGACGTACACACTACATAGGCATGTGATAGGAATAAGCTGTCTTTAAATATCAATTAAATAATAATGAGACCATAATAATGGTCTTGGAATACCAAAAAGTCCGATAAAATAACAAAACAGTGCTTAACGTATTCTTAGTATCAGTGTACTTATTTAGAATCGATATCTTAACTTATAACCTAACGATCTACTCGTATAATTATAAACTTTCATTTAAACAAACTTACGTGTTTTTTTATGTTTTCAGTATGTATGACATTCCTGATGCTGAGCTCACTAGTGACGTCCAAGAGTCGAACCCGAAGGCCTATGATTAGGTACCCCAAAGACTCCCAGTTTTGGGCCACTGACTTCTTCGTGAGAGGCTGCAAAAACTTTTTGGAGTCTTGTCCAAAAGAGTATAAGTAAGTAATTATACTTTATACAAGCAATTGTTATGTAAAACTGATATTTTGCTGTGTACTATCCCTAAATAAATAAATAAAAAGACGAAGCACACTTATCAATCCGGCAAGGGATCGTAACCGTATCAACTCGAAGCGGTCAGTATTCGTTGTCTGAAACAACACACTTACTGCAACGTATACTTATCCGCACCGTAACGTAAACACCATGCCTCACGGTAACAGCGCACGAAAGGCGATACAGTGTGGATCCATTTCCGAATTGATAAGTCTGCTATGACCTTAAGATTAGGCGCAGACCACCGATTTTTAGTTGGCCGATAGTTGTGCCCGATTTATAAGTTGTATGAAGAATCGGCCAAATCAAATCGGTGTAATGTGCGCAATTCCATACATGCCCATACTGATCAACTGCCCGACTAAACTATCGGCCGACGAAAAATCGATGGTCTGAGCTGACCCTAGCGTAAAAGCAGGCCTCCGTCACTCGCCTATGCCGGCCGAGATAATTACCTACAGCGCGCGACAACTTCAAGTTGCAAATCAGTCAGGACCGCCACGCGCCTGTGAGCACACGCGTATTTCTATACACGCTCGGTCGATCATCGTCACAATCAAGGTTTATTGTTCCAACAGCACTGTTATCCTTCTTTAATGTAAAATCGTAGTATTTAGGAATAATAATTAACTGTACTAATTTGAATAATTAAAAAAAACTACACTTTTTAAATAATTGAAAAAAAATACTTTTTTGTCATAAGTATTTCAAAATAATTTGTTATTTATAAAGTGTAGTTTTTTTTATTATTTAAATCACTACAGTTAATTATTATTCCTAAATATTACAATTTTTCATTAAATAAGAATAACAGTGCTGTTGGAACAATAAACCTTGATTGCGACTATGATCGACCGAGCGTGTTTAAATACGCGTGTGCAAACAGGCGCGTGGCGGCCCGGACTGATTTGCAACTTGAAGTTGTCGCGCGCTGTAGGTAATTATCTCGGCCGGCATAGGCGAGTGACGGAGGCCTGCTATTATGTATTCTGTGGTAAAAGTCAAAACTATTTATTACCACCTACTAAACCTATGATATAACTCGCCAAACTCGAGCAGTAGGTAAGCAGTACAAAATATTTTTAGTTAAAGCATCTTTTGACAAACAATTTTTATGAGGCAAAAATAGCCAAGTAAATATTTGTTCATGGAAAATACAAATTTAGGCTTCAGCCAAACCAACGCATACAGATAGCGTCGACGATAGCGATGGCGACCAATGACAGGACGCTTTGTTTTAGGTTAACTCTTTTATAATGCGAACAGCTAGGGACTGTAATTCTATGCCTGCTGCTGTCTTTCCCGAAGACTATAATCCCGGTCTTTTCAAGGCGAGAGTGAATAGGCACTTACAGGGCAGATGTAGTACCATCCTAGACTGCATCTCATTTAACACCAGGTGCGATTGCGGTCAAATACCTGCCTTGTTATGAAATAAAAAAGGTGATGTGAACTTATGGCTACAAATTCATACACGACATCTGTGGCCTAATTCACGTATTTTGACAGTCAAGATCTCGCTGATGTTCAGAAGTCATCCCATTGAAAGACAGTTCTAAATCCGTATTCACAAGGTTCATTTTTATAGAACGATTACTCGATAGGATCGCAACTCAGCGATTTGTTGTCATTGACGTTTTGCTACGTCGTCCCATTGAAAAACAATTCTAAATCCGTATTCATAAGGATAATTTCGATAGAACGATTACTCGATAGGATCGCATTCAGCGATTTGTTGTCGTTGAAGTTTTGTTACGTGAAAAACGCTTGTATTCACAAACATTACTATGAGGTCTCACAGTGCGCGTGGACGCACAGGGTGACACACGAACCGATCACAGAGCTCTATTCAACGCTGTGCGTTCGATTTGCTGCTTCACTTAAGCAAGCATCGTTTGTGAATACGGGCGTAAGGCTACTGACCGCCATTGCCATCGCGCACGCAGTCCGGACGCGTTGGTTTGGCCGAACCTTCATCTATTTATCAGGCTTCTATTCTGGTCTGACCTCTACTATAATAACAAATTATTATTATGATCAGAAGTTAGATAATTTGGAGGGAGAAAAATAATGTTACAAGTTTAACTTATCGTGATTTATGGAAAAATATTGGCCTTCTTATTTTTGTATATTATTACGTAACGAACGGTTTCTTTTTAGCTTCAGTCTTTGGTTTTAAGGTATTCATTGTTTTCGTAAACTTCCCGAAATCCTTCTTTTTTCAGTCCAGCTTTTATTTTTCCTTTCAGCTCTACAGACTTATAAACCATATTTTTGGAATACATTATTTAAATCGGGTTCTCTTATTTTTTAGTATTTTATTCATCATAGAAACACACTTTTTAGCTTTCATAAATGCAACCACCTGATAAAGGTAGCAGGAAGGCGCTGGATGCAGGCCGCTACCATCAACCGTGCGATGTGGAAGTCATTGAGGGAGGCTTATGTTCAGCAGTGGACGTCCTGTGGCTGAAATGATGATGATGATGATGAAATGCAATCAAAAACCATATTGGAAAACTGCTTGTTGGCGTTAGAAAAGAATGGAGTTTCATTAACATTTTGTTTCCAGATATCAAATAATTTGCGCTAGAAACTACAATGGAGACTTCAAATTCTTCCCAAACTACTGTGAGATGCAGTATGAGAATTGCAATACATGGCAGAGTAAGTATTAATACCGACCAGTTCTCAGTGTCTCATTCTTCATTGTTGCTTGATATTGAAAATTGTTGTAAATTGATACCTGAGCCACACTCTCATCTGAAAATATTGCACCAAAATATTAGAAGCATTACATGTAACTTTGACGAACTGAAAATACTCATCCAGCGAACAGGCATTGATTGGGATCTAATTATTCTAACAGAATGTTGGCTACAGTCTGCTCACTATATACCATCTTTGGAGGGCTACGGTTATTGCAAGACTCTTGCTAACTCTACTCAAAACGAAGGTGTGGTAATTTATTTTAAAAACCAATTAAATACTACATGGGAAGAGTTGGAAATATCAGATTGTAATAGTATCGCCTTGAAAATTAATGAAGAGACAGTGATAGTGGCTGTTTATAGACCACCTGGATATAAAAACCCCACCAAATTCATAGATTCATTAAGTATCTCACTTACTCAATTCTCTCGCTTTAAAAACACAATATTGGTTGGTGATATAAATATTGACATTGCCGCACAAAGCAGGGACCCCAATTCCTCATATTATCTAAACTGTCTAGCCTCACATGGTATGTTACCAGCCCATTGTTTCCCTACACATTCTAAAACGTGCTTAGACCACCTAATTCTGAAAACCAAACTACAGGCATCGTGCTATGTAGCAGAGACTTCCCTAACCGATCATGACACTATCTTATTTACATTAGAGATTAATCAAAAAGGTAAAATTTTATCTCATCACAGCAAAAAGCAAATAAATTATGATGACCTGGATGGGGATATTGAACGGCTTGACTTGAGCATCATATATTCTATGGACGATGTTGATGAGGCGGTTTCATTTTTATTAGATTCATTAAATAAAACTATTGAAAATAATACTAGGACTATAAAAACCACAAATCGTAAACTAATTAAGAAGCCATGGATCACACCGGGCGTTTTGAGATGCTTAAGAAATCGTGACAAGCTCCACCAAAAATGTAAAAAATATCCACATGATGACGTAATTAGAATAACTTACAAAAGGTACAGGAACTACTGTAAGGACTTGATCATAAAGCTTAAATGTGATTACGAAAAGACAATATTAACAGCTGCAGCTAAAACTAGTAGTAAGAAGCTCTGGGACACAATAAAAATGGTAACAAATACATATAAACAAAAAGACAGCGCGGATGTTCTAGTAAATAAGTCTGACCCTATTTCCTCAGTGGATCAGGTAAATTCGTACTTTGTGGGCATAGGGAAAACTCTGGCGGAGAAGCACTGTGACCACAACAATGCCTCTGCAGCTCATAATACTAAACACAATCCTAGTTCTATGGTCCTTATTGATGCGAGCTGTGATGAAATAGAACTGATAATCATAAATTTAAAATCGGACTGCGCGGTGGGTCGTGATAATATATCGGCTACATTTCTTAAGAGATACAGAAAACAGCTGGTCCCCCCCATCACATTTGTCTGCAACCTTGCAATAAAAACCGGTAGATTTCCTAAACGTTTTAAATTAGCAGAAATCCGTCCGATCTTCAAGAGCGGTGACAGAGAATCCTATAGCAACTATAGACCAATCTCAATATTGCCAACGATCTCTAAAATATTGGAAAGAATTTTAAATAAGCGACTTAACAACTTCCTAGAGGAAAATAAATTGCTATCCTCATCACAATATGGCTTTCGATCAAAACGCTCTACTCACGACGCAGTGCATGAATTGACAAACTTTATTGCCCTTAATCTGGACAATAAGAAAAAAGTGGTCGTTATATGTCTAGATCTGGCGAAAGCGTTCGACACGGTCTCTGTCCCGCTCTTGTTGAAAAGACTGGAGCAGATTGGAGTGAGGGGGGTGCAGTTGGAACTGTTTGCCGACTATTTATCGAATAGGTACCAGAGAGTGAAGATTGGCAATTACTGCAGCCATGATCTCCCCGTAACGTATGGAGTTCCACAGGGCAGTGTGCTTGGCCCTACTCTCTTCCTTACTTACGTCAACAGCCTATGCGAGCTCGAGATTGCCAACGGGAAGATCATCGCTTTCGCAGATGATACAGCGCTCCTTTTTCAGGGAGATTCGTGGTCGGATGTGTTTGAGTCAGCGCAAAGGGGATTTAATGCTGTTACTAAATGGCTAACCCACAACAAGCTCACACTAAACACTGACAAAACCAAATATTTAGCATTTGCCAGTAGGAAGACTACCCTACCTGAATCGGACACTCTGTCAATAGTAGCTCACCACTGCCCGAGGGATGTGGATAATGTGAACTGTTCTTGTCCCACACTCTCTAGGACTAACACTATCAAATACTTAGGAGTAATGATAGATGACACCTTAAGCTTCAATCCCCACATTACTCTATTAACAACCCGAATAAGGAAACTAATGTATATTTTTAGGAATCTCCGCCGAGTCGCCAACACAGATGTAATTAAAATGGTTTATTATGCATTATGTCAATCCTTGTTGACATATTGTATAACCTCATGGGGCGGTGCACCTAAATCATCAATGTTGCATTTGGAGAGGGCTCAGCGTGCAATTTTGAAAGTGAGCAACTCTTTGCCGTTTCTCTTTCCAACGAAGGATCTTTACTCACGCTGTAATGTACTTTCGGTTCGAAAACTTTTTATACTGCATACTGTTCTGCTTCAACATTCTTGCCTACAATACAATAATTATCTTAAAGGCACTAGAAGGGAATACAAGGTTTGCCCCAGCAGGGAATTACGTACACAGTTATCGCATAGATTTTTTTGTTTCCTTGGCCCATATTTATATAATAAATTGAACAAAATATTATCTTTCTACTCATTACCAAAGTATGCATGCAAAAAACTGATACTTGAGTGGCTGTTGAATTTGGACTATGGTGAGGCTGAGGATTTGTTGAAGGTTTTGCTATGAGGGCTCATTCATACTACACATGCCTGACACACAAAACTCACACACTCACATAACGCACTTAATATTACTAACAGTATCACGTATTTTTATGTATAGTGATGTGCAAGTACTTGTGATCTCTCTTCGCACTTTGCGCGTGTTTATCTGGTCAGATTGTTAAGTTCAAGGAGCAAGTTGAGGGCCTGGTGATCTATCACACAGGGATTACCCTAGTTTAGACACCAGTCTCTCGCAAAGGTTCTGTTATTGTAACATTCACAATATTGTAGTACCCATTATTCTTTGTTACCTTTGTGAAGAGAAAATAAACATTTATTTTATTATTATTATTATTATACATTTTCACTAGCAAAAACCACGGGACCAACTTGACCTTCACTGGTTGGGTTGGAGAGCTGTAGATCCTGGCTACACAGGAGTTGCAGCGGTGGGAACAAGTGGTGGGAATAGTCCCGTAGCAAAAACCAAGGGATAAACTTGACCTTCACTGGTTGGGTTTTTATTGACGGTTGGTGGGAACGAGAACTGGGAATAGTCCCGTAGCAAAAACCACGGGATAAACTTGACATTCACTGGTTGGGTTTTTATTGGCGGTCAAGCTGTAGATCCTGGCTACACAGGAGTTGCAGTTGTGGGAACGAGAACTGGGAATAGTCCCGTAGCAAAAACCACGGGATAAACTTGACCTTCACTGGTTGGGTTTTTATTGGCGGTCAAGCTGTAGATCCTGGCTACACAGGAGCTGCAGCGGTGGGAACGAGAACTGGGAATAGTCCCGTAGCAAAAACCAGTAAAAAAAAAAGATGCCACAGTGTTAAGCATGGTGTGCTATCGTCTATTCAGGGTGTCCCGTAAAGAGCGTGCCAAAGTTAAGGAGATGATAGACTAGTGGATTACCAATGGTCAAGGATAAAAAAAATTCGATACGATTTTTTTTTCATGTTTAATCCTCAATTTTGAGCCTTTCCCTTCTTGCTGTATGTACAAATGAACAGATATTTCTTTTATTCTTCTTCCTATTTATCTTGAAAATTATTTGCCCATTTATGCACAGAGCAACAAGAAGGCTAAAAATTAGGGATTAAAAAAAAACATGAAACATCATATCTCTGAAATGGTGATACTTTTACTAAAGGTATTTCTTTTTTATAGATGGTTATCCATTAGTCTATCATCTCCCTAAAGGCACGCTCTTTACGGGACACCCTGTATCATTCCACGAGAGTACAAATCCAAGTCCAATACAGTTCAAGGGCCCCTATAAAATGATAACTCGTGCATAAACTTGTTCCTTGAAAACTTTGCTCAATGACCTTTGGGAACATGAAAGAAATTTGGAAAACTCAATCAAGGTAGATAAATTTAATTACGCTTTTAAATTATTTCCTTTCTTTTGAAATTGGAAGATACAGGATCACTGTAGCTGGAAAAATATAATGTAACCAGAAGAAAAGGGTTAGAAACAAAATTGCGGATTTTATAAAACGTGATGTTTTAGGTAATTTGAGTTGTTTAATAGTTTTGATGAAAAACATCAGAATAATCCGAAGCACTACATAGGTACAGTCACCCAAATACACAAATTTGTGACACAAAATAGCCAACACGTTACAATCGGAATAAGGTTGTGTTGTCAACTTTTTGACCACTTTAGGTGTCACGAATTATTTGACGATGACTGTAGTAGTGTAGTATAAGTAGATAAGCATTTATCGAAATTAAAGTAGTCAAAGTCGCAGCAGAAACTATGTAGTTTGTTATCAATTCGAAATCTCACACTTTTGTAACCTAAGTAAGGACCTAACTAATAAAATAACGAAGGACGTTGAATCTAAATCGAATCTATCTTCTACTTATATCTATAAAAGCGAAAGGTCACTGCTTGACTGACTCACTCATTCATCACGAAATCTCAGAAACTACAAGTGCTAGGGGTCTCGAATTTTGGTTTTGATCATAGGGGTTCCTTTTAGAACATAGGTGCTCACTAAGACAGGTTTTTGCAAAATTCCATCCCTATGGGGGTAAAACGAGGTTTACGCGTACGAAGTCGCGGGCGGCCGCTAGTAGTCTTTATTCACTGAGTTCGAAACAAATGTGTTAGCACTCAATGACCAACTAAGCAACCAAGAGAGTTTAAAATCAAGCACGCCAAATAGCACATCAACCTTTATATTGCTGTTGCAAAATGACGCTTATTGCAACAAAATAAGATAACATATTGTTTAGCCAAATATTCTGTTGTATAACTTTGAATACAGTTACAGTATAACAAAGTTCTCTGCACTTTCAACCAATTTAGTTTTACAACACGAAACTGAGTTTCAGACCGTAAAGCACTTATGAGAACAACTGAGTGCATACAGACAAACATTATGACTGTATCTAGACCGAACGTTAGTTAGGATTTACGATTTTGCAATGCTAAACTTGTAGTTTTGTATGTAAATGTGAAAAATCTTGATGTTCATGTCATTAATTATACTTAGTATAAGTCTTTGTCCATATTGTGTAAGATCAACACATTTAGGGATTGCTTCTTCTATCATACTATTAGCGGCCGGCAGATCTATTCTCATTAAAAAAATACTGTATACTACTTAACTTTCACGTTATATTGCCTCATTATAAATACAATTCACCACTTAGCACAAAAGCGCGTATAATCTTCCTCGCGCTTCTATGTATCTGACGTTTCTAGTGTGACATTGAAATAACGTCAATTGGCAGCTCATTTGCTATAACGATGCCGTTATTTTAACGTTTTAGAGAAGATTAATATTTTGTAAGTTTATAACGAATAAACTCAAAAACTACTAAACCTATGTCAGAAATTCTGTCACCAATAAAATGGTACATTATTCTTGACTAATTTATTAGGCTATAGTGGATCAAAATTCATATAAGCAAAGCCGCAGGAAAAATCTGTTCGTATTAGAGTAAGCGCACACCGTTGATTTTTAGTTGGCCGATAGTTGTGCCCGATTTTAATTTGTAATGAAGAATCGGCCAAATCGAATCGGAGTAGTGTGCGCACTCCCATACATGCCCTTAATTACTGATCAACTGCCCAACTTAACTATCGGCCGACGAAAAATCAGCGGTGTGCGCCTACTCTTAGTGAGGTCTTGCATCAATGCCCTAATGGATGATGATGTTAATTATCATAAAATAACCATGCTCATAATCATCAGCCACTGTAGCTGAAAGGGTTTGCCGTCGCTCGCCTGTCGTGGTGAGCCCTCTCGTGGCACAAGCATATTTAGCTTAGTAGGTACGAGGGGCCACCGGGACTCTTTAAAAATGATTGATATTTGCTTCTGAAGAGATTTCCATGAAATATTCCTTGTTTTCGGAATGAAAACATAACAGACTGACAGACTTTTTTTTCTTTCATTAACATCTTACATATTTTTACCTTATTCTTTTATCTCGAAATACTACCTAGAAGAATAATTTCTCTCAATGCCAAAATCCAACCCCAACAAAAACAAGAAGTTGTTTGCATAAGATGTTTGAGCACTCGAAAGTTTTCGCTCGGAGAGTTCTTGAGAGCTTTTGATCATCACGAGTGTACGCATTTGATAAATTATTTCGAAGTCACTCCCATTACATTCGTAGATACTTCATACCGTGGCAAATAACACCTTAGGGCACGTTCCCAAAGCAATCCAGAGGTGGAATTGTGTAAAGCAATCGTAATCATTTGACAGTTCATAACGTACGATAAAGTCAGTTAAACAAAGCGTTTGACAGAATGATCGTACGTTATGAACTGTCAAATGATTACGATAGCAGGAAGGTGCTGGATGCAAGGCTCTACCTATCGGGCGACGTGGAAATCATTGGGGGATACCTATTTTCAGCAAATTTGAACATCGCAATTGTTATTCTAGTATGATTAATGTTAGTGTTAGTTGAAAAATAATAGAATTTTCGTATCAAAACTTGTAATTAATGTCTCGTTAACTGTGCCCTTGTCCATTTGTTGACCATCCTTGTAATTACTGATTGCAATTAATATCTTTGGGTATTATTTCTAACATTTAAAACTTTCAGTATTAAAAAATAAATTATTGCTTTTATGAACATAAACATTATTTATGAAAGAACTAACTTATCTGAACTATAATGTTTACAGCCAAAACTTTTGACAGCTAACGTCTTACAAAAAGTTTTATAAAATATTTTCACATTTAGTTTCAGAGCATTAATTTCCCAAATCGCTTACTAAAATGTGTTTAAATTAACATCGTGGTGTGATTTTGACATACTTGTGGCAGTCGCTTAACACTCAATTAAAAATCCGGGCGTTAAAACCCTTGTTTTAGGCAATTACCCGTCTGAAACGGTGTTAAATTATATTTTCCTTGATGTTGGAGCAAAATTAAACTATATTTTAACGGTATTTTAATTGACGGGCTCGTGGTCTTCACCGCCTTTTTGAGGTTTTCTGGTCAGCCATTTTAAAGGTTCTAACCTTAACACAATGTTATTGTTACTGGGAAATCCAAACTACGTAGGTAATTTAGGGTTGAAACTCTTTCAGGTTAGCGATTTAGTAATTTACACGCAATTTAGATGCTTAAAACGGTTTAGATGTTTAATAGTTTTTGGCCTTTAAAATTTATTCCAAATCCAATAAGTCACTGTAATTTTGACATCTTAAAATTTTCTACTAAAGTCAATCGATTCCAGTATTGCAGCTTTAAGATACTTCAGTGGGCCTAGACAAAGTGCAAATTATAATCGCAAACCAGTCGAAAAGTGGTCGAAAAGCCCCTTTTTTGTATGGAGTTTTGACGGATTCGATTTTCGATTCGATCAAAAAGTGCGTTTTGTCTAGGGGGGCTGTTTAGGTCTAGCAATCCGACAAGTAAAGGGATGATGTAGGTATAAGTTGTTTCTCCTGAAACATAGTTGTAAGCACACATTAAAAAAGCACATTGCTAAGCTTGTTTCGAGAAAATACATCAGTTTTATGACTTTTCTAAAACATTAAAATATATCATCTCTAAGCACTGCTAGTTTTTTCGTTACATAAAAATAATTTGAGAAAAAAAACTTAGCGTAATGTTTTTTGAATTATTGCTCTTATTATTTTTCTTGTTCACCGTGAAAATCGTGTTGATATCGAGTTCTTTGCATGATAAAGATTTGATAACTTTATCGAATGTGAACAGAATAAATATCGATCGATGCCTGTATTGGTACTCCAATATAACAATAAGCTTAACAAACGTGGCAGCAAAAGGGTTAAGTAATTTGGCAACTGGAGCTGTAGCCTTTGAAAGTCTTTAACAAATTATTAAATGAATTGATCCATAATACTTGAAATACCTAAATCCGGATAGAAATTATTTTCATGCATCAGAATTATCGTAACTAAGTATACAAATAAAAAAATATCTTTATTTCTTTGGACTTATTAAATGACTATTACTTCATATGGTACATATCTTCGTTTCTGAGATTTCGTGATGCGTGAGTGAGTCAGTCAGTCACCTTTCGCTTTTATAGATATAGTTTTATTATATTCACGAGATCCCTTCCAACAAATACCTAACTCTACACTACCATTAATGCGGAAACCTTTTAATACTACCGTCATTTTGTATAAACACCCTCACATTCCCTTACCTGTTCGAAATTTAATTTTACCCCCAGGGAAGCCTTCGTTTAGTGATAAATTAAGATAATTCTACCCCAATTGGACCAGACGGGGTAAACGATATACAGGGTGTTATTATTTTATACAGAGTGTTATTTATACAGGTTGATATTTGTACAGGGTGATTTTGTGATCAGTGTCCAAATTTTTAGGAGCGAATCTTCCGTAGCTTTAATGATACAAAACTTTAGATAGCTTCCTTTTTATTGGGAAATGATTGGAGTATTGGTCTAGCAGCTTATAAGTGAGTCAGTGCCCGAGGTAGGTATAACATAAATTACTATTTACTTTTGTACGTTTTTCAGATTGGCACGTCTTCAAGCGAGAGAGGTGTTAACACGTTCAATGCCGGCGTATTTTTAAGATTTTTTTAATAAAAAATATAAAAATAAAGTTTAAATAAAAACTCAAATAAATAAACGTAAACAAGCCTTATTTATCCTTACATCATACTAATGAAACAACGATTGTTACCGTAAATGTCCACACAAAGTTTAAATGGGACCCAAGATTGTGTCTTTACTAAAGGAAGATAAGAAACGTATTTATAGGAATTGAGAAGGGCGTGTAAATTTCTTCACCCCAAGACCTTATCCGTTACATTCCGCAAAGTAATTCTATTTAAACAACATCTGTAGAGATACGGTCACAGTGGTCGGTTTGGTAGTCGCTATGCTTTGGAGAACTTTTCTTTTGAGGGTTTCTTAACCCTATCACTGCCACGTAGTAATTTATTTAAAATAACAACAACATCAGGTTTTAGGCTTTGAGGTAACAATTAAAATATTCCTAAGTTGTATTATTAATTTCTTGCAACCAGAAAATACTAGTGACAATATAAAAACAAATATAGCAATATTTGCATTAATTTTCTTTATTTAAATGAAACATCATGGTCTGCTTGTTGAAATTTTGCACATTTGTGACGTCGCTGCAAAGCAATCGCAATAGAGTGTCAGTAAATAATGCCTACCAACGTTATTTCTATAATTATTTTGGACATACATTGTTTTCGAAGTCCAATATAACCTACCCCTTACACTCCCTTTACAACAGTTTCAGTTTCAGCATCCCTTTGTCCGTTTTTTCGCGATAACTTTCCTACTGTTAACTCGGAAAATTACTCGTCAAAACAAAATTAAAGTTGCTAAAGTCATTATCGCGAGTCTGAGAAGTTCGGCGGTTCGTTTGTCGAATCACCTTACATTGATCAGTTTCTGTTGTTCGATGGTTTCTAACATGAGCTCCACGTATCAAGGAATTTGTTCGAGCATTTTTATTTTCGTTAATTCGTTCGTTTCAGCCAAATGACGGGAAGAGCCTGGATGCGGGCAGCGCAGGACCGTTCATTATGGAAAACCTTGGGGGATGCCTTTGTTCAGCAGTGGACGTCATTTTTATTTTATTTTCATAAAAAACTAGGTACTATAAAATAGGATCCTGTGGTAACATAAAAATAAATAAAAAAACATTGACAGTATTTTACAGATACTAAATCAAAATTAAATATCTGTTCATTCCCAATCAAAATTACCTGGAGTTGATCAGTTGATCACCCAGGTTATCAAAGTGGACTCCAGGCGAAAACTTTGGTGTCCTTTGATTATGGATAAGATCACCTAGGTGATTAAAGTGCACTTCTCATCCATGGATGATCAAAGGACACCACTGTGTCATCTGGAGTTAATTTTGATCAAATCTAAGTTATTAAAATGGAATAGACCAAAATATGACACTTATCGTCGTCGTCGTCGTCGTTTCAGCCAAATGACGTCCACTGCTGGACAAAGGCCTCCCCCAAGGTTTTCCACAATGAACGGTCCTGCGCTGCCCGCATCCAGGCTCTTCCCGCGACCTTTACCAGATCGTCGGTCCACCTAGTAGGAGGCCTGCCCACGCTACGTCTTCCAGCCCGTGGTCGCTACTCGAGAACTTTCCTGCCCCAACGGCCATCATCTCTACGAGCTATGTGCCCCGCCCACTTCCGCCCGAATTGCTAAATGACACTTATAAACGTCAAAAAATAAACGCTCAGATTATTGTAATTTTTGTAACAGGTAATTTAGATTGGGCTACAAAAAATTCTTGGCTTAAGGGTTAGACTTTAAGCTTAGGGAATCACTGCCTTAATAAATTACTGTCTAGGTGTACTTGGCACTGTCTTACAAAAGTCACTATCTAGATGTACTTGGAAAACAGTGGTCCTTCAATATTGCTAATAGCTCCGATGTCTTATTTGCTTGACTTGGGATAAAGTTGGGAGTGGAGACAATACGTGTGCTGACGAGTAGTTAGTAGGAACAGGTCATTCTGCTTTTTTGAGTGTGTGAGTTAAGGTCATCGTAGACTTATCAACTCGGAAAGGGATCAACAACACCGTATCGCCTTTCGCGAGCTGTCAACGTCTTTCGAGCGCTGTCAACCACAAGGCAAGGCGTTTACGTTACGGTACGGAGTGTGCGTTGCAGTATGAAGTTTTATACAAATGATACTGACCGATGGGGCAGCAAGGTTCTGGAGTGGAGGCCACGTAACGGAAAACGCAGTGTGGGACTTCCACCACAAGGTGGACCGACGACATCATAAAGGTAGCAGGAAGGCGCTAGACGCAGGCCGCTACCAACTGGGCAACATGGAAACTGGAAAGCATTGAGGGAGGCCTATGTTCAGCAGTGGACGTCCTATGGCTGAGATGATGATGATGATATTGACCGCCTCGAGTTGATACGGTTACGATTCCTTTCTGGGTTTTTAAATGTGCTACTTCTTTAATCCAATTAAAGCATCTTTTCTCTTGCTCATTCCAACACCGAGTGAGAGAGACGCAAAACGATACTGTACCTGCCCTAAAAAATCCGTTGTAATTTTCCAGACATATGGTACGTCAACGTTCGGGTTTTCATAAAGAATCTCATTTCGCCCCGAACTACGGAAATTGTGTGAAGCAATAAAATACTTTTAATTAAATCTGTAATGAAACTGGAGGTATTAGGAGAGTCGTAAAATTTCAAAAATCTAAAAGTTGGGATGTTCATTAAGAAATTAATGATCATAAAAGTAGTGGATTTTATTAAAGACTAGCTGACCCGGCGAACTCTGTTCCGCCTTAAAGGCAATAAATAAGCCATCGCAATTTTTCCTTATTTGCTCACCGTTTAGACCTACCCTGGACTACGACAAACATTTTAAAACCAAAATCAGCTCAATCGGCCCAGCCGTTCTCGAGTTTAAATCAGACTAACGAACAGCAATTCATTTTTATTTATATAGATAAAGTAGTTTCTAAACAGTATCAAATATCTACTTAGGTAATTATTATTGATTGTAATAAAATTGGTTTTCAGACGACTTTGGAAAAATTTCATAAAATATTACGTAAAAGAAGAAGCTGAATTATTAAATTCAATTTTAGGTACCGATTTCTTTGCCGATATTTTTTAATAAATCGTCCTTCTTGTAAGTCAAATCAATCTTTATCAAAATTCATCCATCACAATAGGGTATTCAACACTATCAATCTATTATATTGAAGTATTTTTTATTAAAAATGTTTTGTTTATGTCCCTTGGCTGATGGCGCAGTATGTAAATTCAAAAAATATTTTTATTTATTATTATTTTATGAGTTGTTAAAATGACGTTCTGCTAGATGATGACGTCACTATGTTACCAACTACATAGTGGGCTAATTAAAATCTGTGTTTACAGTTGATTGATTGACAAGTTAAATGAGTTTAAAAAAATCAGATTAGAGAATCAAGTGTATTTTTTCCAATTTTGAAAATGTTCTTGTTTGGAATTGAATTATTGATAGATGGTGTCAATACCCCATTAGTAGCTAAAGCGAGTTATCAAAGGACTTTGTATTTATAACTAGCTTTCCGCCCGCGGCTTCGCCCGCGTGTAAAGGACAATGGGCAAAATGGTACCCGGCTCCAATAGATATGTGTCTAGTATCGTTTGAAAGGTCTTACCAAGATGAACAACTTTTACTATGGCCACCAACCTCAGATCTGGTTGTGTTCGAAGATAAACATACTTTTTGTGTAACCTAAGTATCATATGTGTCCATCGTATGGTACTTAGGTTATTCGAGGCATGAAGTGTTTACTGCTCCAGCATCCTTCCTTAACTCTATAATTATTGGTAGGGATAATTGTGAAATAATTTTTTTTATTTGAAGAACTACTACCCCTTTATTAATAAAAAAATACACCTAGGAAGAACCTTGGATTAAAATGACATTTCCATACCAAATGACAATTTAAGCCAGAGTTCAACTAGGGTGTATCTTTTATTAATAAAGGGGTTAAAGTTTTATTAAGTACTTCTAAGGGTTTTATTATGGGTTGCTAAAGCGAATAAACCCACAAGACCCAATAAGTCCACCCGCAAGATGGACCGACGACCTCATAAAGGTAGCGGGAAGGCGCTGGATGCAGGCCGCCACCAACCGGCCATTGTGGAAATCATTGGGGGAGGCCTATGTTCAACTGGATGTCCTATGGCTAAAATGATCATGATGATGATGATGAAAGCGAATAAAAGGCTAATAGCTTGGGTAGTTCATCGTAGATATAATCCTTTTCTTTTCAATGTTTCTTTTGGTTATATTAATAGATTGTAGTCATAGTGCATACTCGTATACATGAATGATTGTGTTATACTTTCATTTATAATACTTAGTGGAATTACTGCTTTCAAAACGTGAATAAGAACTGGCCCCATAGCAGAAGTTTTCCTACATCTAAAGGCCTTTTAAAATATATTATATTGGTCATGGCTATTGGAGCGGGTACCACTTTCCATACATTTGTGCCCATCATCCTTTGTCTGTCACAGAAAAGCAATATCGCGCGCGTATTTGCTCACCGTTTAGACCTACCCTGGACTACGACAAACATTTTAAAACCAAAATCAGCTCAATCGGCCCAGCCGTTCTCGAGTTTAAATCAGACTAACGAACATCAATTCATTTTTATTTATATAGATTTCACCTTCTGCAATTTCGTATCATCATCATCATCAACAGCCCTTTACAGCCCACTGCTGGACTATGAACCTGGTGGTTCATAGTCCAGCAGTGGGCTGTGGAGCTATGCAGCAGCTAGCAGATGGATTGGAGATCGTAATTTCGTATCGTCGTCGTCGTTTCAGCCAAATGACGTCCACTGCTGGACAAAGGCCTCCTCCAAGGTTTTCCACAATGCACGGTCCTGCGCTGCGAACACTCGAAGTTGTTGACAATTATGTATACCTGGGACAAACAGTCCAGTTAGGTAGGGCCAACTTCGAGAAAGAGGTCAATCGTCGAATCCAACTCGGCTGGGCAGCGTTCGGGAAGCTACGCAATATACTCACGTCCGAAATACCGCAGTGTCTCAAGACAAAAGTCTTCGAGCAGTGTGTGCTGCCAGTATTGATTTATGGATCCGAAACGTGGTCGCTTACTATGGGCCTCATAAGAAGGCTCAAGGTCACCCAAAGGGCGATGGAGCGGGCCATGCTTGGAGTTTCCCTGCGTGATCGAATCAGAAATGAGGAGATCCGCAGGAGAACCAAAGTGACCGACATAGCTCGCAGAATTGCTAAAACCAATTTCGTATAACTCGTTAAAATTCTACGGATTGGAGAATACGTCTCTGATCACGCTGGTCTAAAATCCAGCATCTCCACAGCCAAAGGTTCCTCGGCGAGAACACGCGGTATCAAACGACGATCGAGTCACGTATCGCTGCCACTTATTTGTCTTACGAAGTTCTAAGGGCTCGAACATACTAGAAGTCATAATTTTACATAAATTATTCAACTTTAGCAAAAAAAAAATCCCAATAAAACATCAATCACTTTACATCACAATACAATCATATTTTATCATGTCCTTTTTTTTAAAGTTTACATAAGAAGTTATTTGTCTCGAATTATGTCTCGTTTCTGGGCAGTGAACGGGTTAAAAAATATTATAATGTGTATGCGCCTATGAAACTATGAATGCAGAAGTGGGCAACCTCAAAAACAAATAAGACCGATTTAAGTAAAGAACCTAAATTGTTTGTAGAGACAAACATTTTTTTTTTATCTAGAGATATAAAATGATTTTTTTTGTATACGACCACTTAGTGGTTCACGCTTGTACTAAGTAGTAAAGCATACAAACCACCCATGCTTAGTATTTTTATATCCTACTTGACTAGATATCTTGGGACCTCCAAAATAGCTAAAATTGTAATCTTTAACTACTTAGTCACGAAATCGTTAAAGGAGGTGTGGACCAAAATAATCATAGCAATGCAATAGAAAGAAGGAACATTGCTATTACCATGTTTATAAAGTTGGTATTTTCAGAATATCGTATCCATATTTTTTTAGATACAGTGTGTGAATCCCCTAACTTCAGAGTGTGCCAGCCAGGGTTCTATTCTGCAAATCGATATAAATACATCTGCTCAATCTACAACTCGCTCACGCCGCCACCACCTCTGCATTACTGTACCTCTAGTACGAAAAACTTTCGAGTTCGTTTCGTTGCGTATTCAAAGTGTCATCGAAAAATTTTGTATGAAAAATTAAACAGCGCCCCCTAGGGCGGCTATAATATAGGGGGCGCTGTTTAATTTTTCATACAAAATTTTTCGATGACACTTTGAATACGCAACGAAACGAACTCGAAAGTTTTTCCTACTAGAGGTACTGAAACTGGTCGAGTCGAAAGCTTACATCGATTTGCAAGTTGGACCCTAAGGTCTAACATAGTAACTCTTTACTATGACTTTTATATCAGTCACCAGCTGTCCAGCAGTTTTATTATAGGTTTTATCGCACGCCTTACTATTTTATTTAGTTTTCTATGTTGCAAATCACATTTTAGAGGTATACTGTGAGGGGAAGGTCGAAAGTCACTGGAGTGAAAGTCCTTCCGACTTGAAAGGGTCGAAGGTCGATTTGACTCTTTGAAAAATCTAATTAAGTATTAACCAACTGAAGCATGGTAATCTTGGCATCTTATAAAGGATGTAGCGAGAGATAAAGAGTATAAAACGTCTTTGGGTCTAATAATACACCTTCTAAGATTGGCTCCTTTGACCTTTGGCTAGTTGCGACAAAAGTTTTACTCGCCTGACCTAACTGACGGGTGCGCCAAAGTTCACCTAAATTTTCAACTCCGAAAATTGGAAGTTCGAAAATGTTGTTCCTAAAATTTTTCATCCTAACAATCACAATTCCTAACTACTCTGTCTCTAATGTTCATAATTCCGAATCATTCAACTTCATAATGTCATTAGCAATAAACATCTATTATACTTTTATTTGTTCTCCTAGATTTTCTAAACATAACCATATTTTACACTATTATTGAATAATTAAAGAAAGTCATATCTTTTTTGTTTAGATTTCTTTCTTTGACGATATATAAAGTTCAAGTTTGTTGGCATTAGCACGTATACTTGAGTCCCGCTCCAGTCATTCAGTCAAGTTCCAGAAACGAATCGGTCCTATTCATAATTATTGGTTTAGGTTAGGTTGGAACTGTGACCACAACGCACGAGCCGAGCGAGCGAAGCCAGAGTCCCGCTCCAATCATTCAGTCAAGTTCCAGAAACGAATCAGTCCTATTCATAATTATTGGTTTAGGTTAGGTTAGAACTGTGACCACAACGCACGAGCCGAGCGAGCGAAGCCAGAGTCCCGCTCCAGTCATTCAGTCAAGTTCCAGAAACGAATCGGTCCTATTCATAATTATTGGTTTAGGTTAGGTTAGAACTGTGACCACAACGCACCAGCCGAGCGAGCGAAGCCAGAGTCCCGCTCCAGTCATTCAGTCAAGTTCCAGAAACGAATCAGTCCTATTCATAATTATTGGTTTAGGTTAGGTTAGAACTGTGACCACAACGCACGAGCCGAGCGAGCGAAGCCTGAGTCCCGCTCCAGTCATTCAGTCAAGTTCCAGAAACGAATCGGTCCTATTCATAATTATTGGTTTAGGTTAGGTTAGAACTGTGACCACAACGCACCAGCCGAGCGAGCGAAGCCAGAGTCCCGACCCCAGTCATTCAGTCAAGTTCCAGAAACGAATCGGTCCTATTCATAATTATTGGTTTAGGTTAGGTTAGAACTGTGGCCTTACGTTTCATTCGCGAAGAACGTACTTCTGTACGTAGTATTTATTATTATTCTATTGTATGAGTGAAAATATTATGGTAATGTTTAGGGATAAAAGTGTTATGATAAAAAACAGTAGGAGTTTAAATATATTTACATAAATGATTTTATTAATTACAATTTTCGGAAACATGAGTGTTATGAACATCGCCGGTAGCACTACAAATAGTATGAATGAAAACTTTAGGATGAAAAATTTTAGGAAAAGTGATCATTCGGATTTAAAATCGTTAGGAAGAACAATTTCGGGTAAATAACTTTAGGTGAGCCAATATGGACCCCTAACTGACGCTATACTGTTATTGTTTATTTGTATTCTTCACTCATATTTTAGTACAGTCGACAACATACATTTATGCGAAATCAAACCTATTAAAATTGCTTAAGTAAATATGCTGTCGTCTATAGGTACTGCATAGTTGTATCGTCGTGTGCTCAGTTTTGACTTAGGTTTTTACAAATCATCCTATCTGCATTTTTATCGACTAAAGATAAATGATACAATCAGCCGGGCTAGGATACGCGCCGTGATATACTTTATCGACGTCAAAATATATGGGAAAAATCGATTAAATGGCGTGATAACCGCTCATCGCGGCGCGCATCCTAGGCCTACAGAGGATGTCCACTGCTAGACAAAGGATTCCCCCAAGGATTTCCACAGCGATCAACCGGGATGGGATGCGCGCCGTGATAAAATCTTATCGATGATTTTAGACGAAAACCTATGGGCTTATCGCTTAAAATCGATAAAACGGCACCATAAAAGCTTCTTCAACCCTTCGTACCTAATCAACTTACAGCCAATCGGTCGTCAATTTAATATTAACAATCTATAGAGGGGCAGGGAAGTTCTTGAGTGGCGACCACGAGCCGGAAGACGTAGCGTGGGCAGGCCTCCCACTAGGTGGACCGACGATCTGGAGAAGGTCGCGGGAGGTGCCTGGATGCGAGCGGCGCAGGAAATCTTTGTGGAAATCCTTAGGGGAGGCCTTTGTCCAGCAGTGGACGTCTTTCGGCTGAAACGAACGAATCTATGGAGCAGACTGTATCGTCTTCTGCGAATCCTGAACACTCATAGTTCCAAGTAAATCGTTTACAATCAAAATTAGACCCTTTTTAGGATCATTCGGGCCTCACTTTGATTCCTTTGTTACTATTGAGCTCTTGTCTCCTTTATTCAAAGAAATTCTCTATGGTTCATGTTAGTCGGATGCTTTTGATACGTTTTACCACAACTATACTATTTGTGCTAATATTAAAGCAGAAGAGTTTGTTTGTTTACTTAACGCGCTAATCCCATGAACTACTGGTAAGTATGAAAAAATATTTTGTAACATCACACTACAGCCAATAGGGACGGAGCAGTAAAGAAAAATGTTGCAAAAATGGGAAATATTATTCTAACTAAACTATAAGATTGCGGTCAAATACCTACCTGCCTTGTTATGCAATAAAAAATACATTTTAACGCGTACGATGTCGCGGGAACAGCTAGTATCCTACTTAATATTATAAATGCGAAAGTTTGGATGTCTGGATGTTTGTTACTCTTTCATGCAAAAACTACTGAACGGATTTTGATGAAACTTTACAGTATTATTGTTTATAACCCAGAATAACATATAGGCTATAATTTATGACGATCTGTAACAAACTAAATTTCACGCGGGTGAAGCCGCGGGCAAAAGCACAATATAGCACATCAAGCTAACCACTGAGGCACCTTAGGTAGACGTCATAAGTGTCATTTTGCAGCAAAAATGTATAATCTGATGTGGTGTTGACTTTGTATTACCACAGTTCTGAGAAGAAAAAATAATTTACAAAGGTTTTGGGATCGATCGGTTTTGATTCTTTTTGTGTGATTTTCGCTCGGGTTTCATTTTGTAAAGGTATTTATTCATTGAACCTGGAATACTGTGAGGTTAATTTTACTTTAGTGTAGTGAATACGAGCGTTTATAAATTGAAGTCATTGATATTTGTTGTGGAAGGTGTACCTAAATTTTTTTTAATATCTTTTTTTTTTTTAATATCTTTGGACAATCTCACACAGCGCCATCTAGCCCCAAAGTAAGCAATTAATATGCTTGTGTTATGGGTGCTAGCTTAACGGATATACTACTTATATACTTTTTTTTTTTTTAAATACATACATATTATACATAGTAACACCCAGACCCGTCACAGAAATTAAAATTCATCATTTCAATTTCTGCCCGGCCGGGAATCGAACCCGGGACCTCTCGGCATAGTAGTCCGTTCTGAACCACTACACCAAACGGCCGACAATTATGCAGATTTTTTTCTGAAGTAACTTATGAAAGTAAAATGACATGACGCGATTTCGCATTTTGAAACCTCTAAAGGGATAGTTGCCACGGAATTGAAAACAACCAATAGAACGAAAAAAAAAAGAACAACTAGACTCTGGCAAGAATAAAACACAACTAAAGTTTCTCGTCTCCCTTTTCTTATTATTTGTGAAACTTTCAAACTTCTACCTATTAGGGTTTCTATAGAGACATTTAGTACCCTGTAGCATACTTTGGATACTGGATCCTACAAAAGCTTTCAGAAAAATATAAAATACTTACCTGGTAGTACACCTCACACTGTGTACTAGTATTATATTTTATCTGTGGTTCTATTATTGTTTACACTAAGTATTTCTGACTACGTATAGGTACGTGATACATCCGTAACCTGAAGGCCGAAGAAATAAAATTCCCATTTTATTATATTCGTAATAGAAACATTTTGCTCAACGGAACATTTCGATGCCGATTCGATAAAAACGGATTTTAACAGTTCATATTACGAAATAATTGGCGGGGTGACCATAAATTATACGATTTTTGAGGAAAAGGAAGTATTTTTCTTTCAGGAACAATTTTCCTTGAAAAAAAGTAATTGTAGTAGGAGTAGGCTAGAGGTACCTACTTGACGGAGAAAGCAAAATAGTGTAGAGCAGGGAAAATTAGTGCTAACTTAGAGCTAGCAATAGTTTTTACTTGTAAATATAATGTCATTATCATAGTTGCTAAAATCGGGGCTGTGGGCGGACCACAGAGCTCGCAGAACTGATAGCTGCTGGCGCAGAGAAGTTCTCGAGTGGCGACCACGGGCCAGAAGACGTAGTATGGGCAGGCTCCACACTAGGAGAGCCGGACGATCTTTAGTAGATGCCACGATTGATATCTTAGAGAAGATTTTATGTAGTATAGATTGTATTATCGTCATTTTACATAACCTTTAACTATAGGTAAGGGATCGTAGCAAACAATTATACCAACAATAAATAAAGAGTCTAACTAGAAATAAATCTTAATTCTATGTTAGGTTTGGCATCTTTTTGCAAGTTATTATCTTTGTAGATCATAACAGACTGTACTCGAGAAAAATAGTTAGACATAAGCATGACCATAAACGAAAAATATTCCTTCCATTTTCAAAACGCATGGTCTCCCCGATATTCAGTTGTTTCCTCAATTCCGTATCATCAGTGTTATTTCAGCTGTCGCGAACTCCGCACATTCAACCTAAAAGGTCAGGCTAAAATACACTCTGCTGCCTTGTATTAAAGTACTTTTTCATAATATACCAAGCTATCCAGATATTTTCTGCTCTAAATGTAAGTAACGTACAGGAAACTGGTATGATTTTATATAAATACTAAGATGTAGGAATGGAACGTAATTTTCATTTAGGTCTGGAATATGAAAGATAAGGAATACCTCTGGAAAATTTTCAACCAAACGCAAAAATGCGTGAAAAAATCTGATGATTTTTGATCTTGAACATTGCGCTAGGGGCGCTGTACAATCTGTCATACATTAACGTAATTTTATTTCGGAGCACTTAACTCAATGCCAGAGGTATGGTACAGATGACCCAAACTAATTTAACAGAGGGGCGCTACCATCGTTCTACTATATAGTTTTCAACATGGCAAAAATCGGAACCAGCTATTCGGTATTGACGGTGGCGCCCCGCTGTCAATGTCACGGATAGAACAGTTCAGTATATTGGGTCTATAGTAGCACGGGAGGGTGTTTTTGAGACGTCAAACGTCAGCAAAACTTCAGATTTGTGTGTTCTGTCACGCCATAATGTCAATGTCACTCCTCCCGAGCCGCTCCCATACCTAAGGCACTAATGCCCGTTTTCAACATCAACCCGTAATTTTTAAGTGACCCCTATGAAAACAAAATTCCTGTTATGTGTTACCATAGGGTCGCTTAAAAATTAGGGCTTGATAATGAAAACGGGCATAACTCTGTGACTATCAAAATTTTCATAAAAATATTTATTTTGTGTAAATATTTTGAATGTTCAGAAATAAGCTTTCAAAGTTCGGGTAAATCCCCAATTGGGTCAGTTCGAAAACTTTTATAATTTGATTCGGGTTTGCGAATAAAAGGGGACGCGGAAAAGATTTGTCGTATTGATAAAAATTATATTGTTTGTGTATTGGGATTGCTTTTATGGGATGCGGGATAAAACCCTTTGCTTTCGAGTTTTGCTCTTGGTTATTTGAATAAGATAATCAGTTCGAAACAAAAACATAAGTCCGTATTATGAAATATACTTAATGTATTTAGGATCTCTACATAAGTAGGTATTATACTCAAAAATGATAATAGAATTTACAGACTTGAATCGTAATAATTATGTAGATCATTTTTCAGCCTCGTCAAACACACACAATCCTTTGAAAGGCAGCAGCCAGCAACTAAGGCTGGGTTGCACCATTTTACTTTAACTTTGACAAACGTCAAAAATCTGTCAAACTCCATACAAAAAGCACCGGTTATCGTCATAGTTACCGTTGAAGCTAAGTGGTGCAACTCAGCCTTAGTACATTGAATTAAAACTGGCTATTTGAATAACCGAAATATTTTCTAAACAAATGTATTGGAATATGAACATAAACCTGCGTGTAAAGAACGACTCGCTCGCCTCTAGCGCCCTTTTTATGAACTAATATCTTATGTCATTCTCGTTATCGTAAATTCAGTTGATTTGTACTTTTTCCATTTACAATATAAACTAGTAATTACTTTCTAACCTTTGTTTTACTTATATCAGGTTATGGGCCTATGATACGTTAAAATCAATAATAGTGAAACTACGTTAGTAAAAAGTTCTAGTTCCGCGAAGTGTTCTCTCTGATTTTTAGGTAGCCATCATTACAAAGCAATTTTTGAATTTGCTCCGACGTAAAATGGCTATGAATAACGTCCAAATAGACAAATTATTGGGGCGAGAGAATTACTGTACATGGAAATTTGCAGTACAGACATTTTTACAACACGAAGAGTTGTGGGAATGCGTTGAACCTGCCGATGGCGTAACGGTAAATCCGAAGCTAGATCTCAAAGCAAAGACCAAGATAATTCTACTTGTGGACCCGGTAAATTATATACACGTCCAAGATGCTCAAACTTCCAAAGAAGTATGGCAAAATCTACGAAACGCTTTTGAAGATTCAGGTTTAACAAGAAAAGTGGGGTTACTCCGTGACCTGGTCAATACCACATTAGAAGGATGTTCTAATATAGAAGAATATGTCAATAAAATAGTAAGCACCGCTCACAAATTGAGAAACATTGGATTTAATGTCGATGATGAATGGTTGGGCACGCTGATGTTAGTAGGTTTGCCGGAACAATACAAACCTATGATCATGGGATTAGAAAGCTCAGGCATAAAGATAAGCACAGACTCAATTAAAACAAAACTCATGCAAGAAGTTAAGGAGTCTAATGTCTCTGTTCTTTATACAAAGCACAAATCTACCCCCCGACAAAATTATAACAGCAATCAGCATAATAAACCAGCAGGCCCCCGTTGCTACAACTGCAATAAGTATGGACACATGAGTAAGTTCTGTAATAACAAAAAGAAGAATAATAATAATAATAAAGGTTTTGCAGCAGTGTTTTCAGCAGCTCATGAAAATATGAACAGTGTGGAATGGTATGTAGATTCTGGAGCATCTTTACATATGACTAACATGCCTGACTGTATGTATGATGTCCGGGCACCTCCGATACAAAATATAAAGGTTGCTAACAATACATCAGTTGCCGTGGAGAAGATTGGTAATGTTAATCTGGATTTGATTGGTGAAAATGGCAAGATAAATCACATACAGGTGAGAGATATTTTATATGTTCCACAATTGAGCACTAACTTGTTGTCTGTCAGTCAGTTGGTAAAAAATGGCTGTAAAGTAATATTTCATGAAGCTGGCTGTGAAATATATAATTCAGAAAAAACATTAGTAGCAACGGCTAGGCTGATTAATAATATGTACAAATTGAACACTGTCAAAGGAAATGCATATTTGTCAACTTCACATGAACAGAATATAGATGTATGGCACCGTAGAATGGGACATCTTAACTACAATGATGTTAATAAATTGCCATTGTGTACAGAGGGTGTAAAAATAATGAACACTAATGACAGTAATAATAATAATTGCATTCCATGTTTGAAAGGTAAACAGACAAGACTTCCTTTTAAAAATATAGGCTCCAGGGCTACTGCACCTCTTGAACTGATACACTCAGACTTGTGTGGACCCATGGAAACGCCATCTATGGGTGGAGCCAGGTACTTCATCACTTTCATAGATGATTATTCAAGAAAAGTTTCAGTATATTTTCTAAAAAATAAAACTAATATTAAAGAAGTTTTTGCAATTTACAAGAAAGAGATGGAAAATCAATTAGACTGTAAAATAAAAATTCTACGCACTGACAATGGCTTGGAATATATTAATAATCAAATGTCAATATATTTGGCAGGTACAGGTATCAAGCATCAAACGACCGCACCATATACGCCGGAGCAAAATGGCCTCGCCGAGCGGATGAACCGCACTCTCGTGGAGCGTGCCAGATGCATGTTGTTCGATGCTGGACTCCCGAAACAGTATTGGGCAGAGGCAGTGGAGACAGCTGCTCATATAATTAATCGTTCTCCGACTCGAGTTCTTGACTACGTGACACCACTGGAGAAATTGACAGGTATTAAACCAAATATTTCTCATTTACGAATATTTGGCTGTAAAGCTATGGTTCACGTGCCGAACGAAAAACGATTAAAATGGGATTCAAAGTCCACAGAAATGATTTTTCTTGGATATTGTGAGAATACTAAAGGATATAGATTAATGAACCCAATTACTAAGAAAATTACAAAAAGCAGAAATGTCACATTTATTGAAGACTGTCTCTATAATAAGAATGAAAGTATAAACAATAATAATAAATTACAGATACCTGTGCCATTGACGGAAAATATACAGATTCCATCCACTCAAGAAAACTCTACCCCTGTTTGCGATAACCAGACTGGCTCTACATCTAACTCCGACGAGAGTTTTGACTCTACAGTGGAGGTAGCTGAACAAGATACAACCTATGAACCTAGCACTGACTGCTCATTTGACTCTCCGAACCGATTCATAAACTTGAGGCCTCGCCGAAGGCAGCCCATTAGTGAAGAAGAAGACTCAAATCATGCATGTTTGGCGATAAGTCAGGATCCAACAACTGTTGAAGAAGCAATGTCTTGCGCAGAATCTAGTCATTGGAAGAAAGCCATGGAGGATGAGTATAAATCTCTAATGAAAAACAACACTTGGGTTTTATGTGACTTACCTACTGGCAAAAAAGCTATATCCTGTAAATGGGTCTTTAAGACCAAAAGAGATGAGAAAGGAAACATAGCAAAATACAAGGCGAGATTAGTCATAAAAGGATGCGCTCAAAGAAGAGGATTGGATTACAATGAAATATATTCACCGGTAATTAGATATACATCCCTGCGGTATTTGTTCGCATTAGCTGTGAAATATGATTTGGATATTCACCAAATGGACGCCGTGTCTGCCTTTCTGCAGGGTGATGTAGAGGAAACTATTTATATGTCACAACCACCAAGCTTTGAAGAAAATAATACACAAGTATGTTTATTAAAGAAATCGCTTTATGGATTAAAGCAAGCCAGTAGACAGTGGAATAAGAAATTGGATAATACACTAAAAGAAATTGGCTTGACACAGTCATTACTTGATCCCTGTATTTACTATAATATAGAAAAAGAAGACATAACTTTCTTAGCTGTGTATGTGGATGACCTAATTTTATTTACAAGCTCTGTGAAAACTAGAAATCACATAAAAGAAAAGCTACTTTCCAATTATGAAATGAAGGATTTGGGAGAACTAAAATATTGTTTGGGTTTTCATGTGTACAGAAACAGAAAACAAGGAACTCTATGTATAGATCAGAAGCAATACATTCAGAACATACTAACCAAATTTGGAATGTGTAATTGTAAGAGTGTGAAAACACCTATTGATCCAAAAACAAAGTTTAACATGAATAAAGAAGAAAATTCAACGGTTGATACAACTTCATATCAAGAAATAATTGGCTCGTTGTTGTATTTATCGCAAGGGACTCGCCCAGATATATCCTATGCTGTAAACACTCTAAGTAAATTCAACTCAAAACCAGAAATGCAGCATTTGGTGGCGCTGAAACGAGTGTTAAGATACCTGAAATATACAGAAAATTATGCGTTAACTTATAAACAAAACATTGATGAGAAATCAATACATGGTTACTGTGATGCAGATTGGGCCAGCAATGAAGATGACCGAAGATCATGTACTGGCTATGTATTTCTATTTCAAGGTGGAGCAATCACATGGAACTCACACCGACAACAAACTGTTGCGTTATCCACCACCGAAGCCGAATACATGTCACTATCCAGCTGCACTCAAGAGGCTATGTGGCTAAGACAAATGCAAGAAGAGTTTTGGCCTTATTGCTCTACCATACCTGTCTTAATTTTATGTGATAACCAAAGCGCTATTAAACTTGCAGGTACTGAAAATTATCATTCCAGGTCCAAGCATATAGACATACGACACCATTTCGTCCGTAATAAGGTACAATTGAAGAAAATTGACATCAAGTACATTCAGTCAAGCGAGATGGTGGCAGACTCGCTGACTAAAGGGACTCCGCAACTGAAGCTGGACTACTGCTCTACAAAAATGGGTTTATGTCCAAGGGAGGATATTGGAATATGAACATAAACCTGCGTGTAAAGAACGACTCGCTCGCCTCTAGCGCCCTTTTTATGAACTAATATCTTATGTCATTCTCGTTATCGTAAATTCAGTTGATTTGTACTTTTTCCATTTACAATATAAACTAGTAATTACTTTCTAACCTTTGTTTTACTTATATCAAAATGAATAACAAAAACACGATCCCTTTTTGTTTCCGCAACACTCAACAAGATCCATTACCGCAACTGTCAAATTCAAAAACAATTCATCTTGACGCCTTTTGTTCTACGAAGTACAGATTAAATCCAATGGGATGAGTGATATTTCGCATTTGGGAAAAGATTAAACTTTTCTGATATTTTTGTTTTGGTTGACAACAATATCTTTTGTAGATTTTGCTGTTCGAATATCTAAGCATGCCTCTTAGGGCTATATTTCACCGGGACACCATGGCGGCGCAACCAGTCGCCGCTACCAACAAAATGTATGGAGGATTTGGTCTACACTCCCCAGACATTTGCTAGATGGGTTGGGGAGACCTGTTCGTTCGTTTCAGCCGAAAGACGTCTAGTGCAACGTACACAAAGGCCTCCCCCAAGGATTTTCACAATGAACGGTCCTACGCCGCTCGGCGAAACGAACTGAACTGCATGTTTACACTATCTGATTCGATCAAATTCACGCATAGTGTAACTGCGCCATTACCATATTATAACTGAAAGACGTGCAGCCTCCTAGCGTGGGCAGGCCTCCTACTAGGTGGACCGACGATCTGGTAAAGGTCGCGGGAAGAGCCTGGATGCGGGCAGCGCAGGACCGTTCATTGTGGAAAACCTTGGGGGAGGCCTTTGTCCAGCAGTGGACGTCATTTGGCTGAAACGAACTGAAAGACAGCAAGCTGCTTCTCCACGCTGCACCCTATTATAGGCATAATTCCTATTGTCTATGATAGGATGTCCACACATCACTATCGTTTGATCCCATTCGGTCCGCGCGCGCGTTCACTCTTCCATTCACTGTATGCCTCTCTCGCCTATCAACCACTGGACACGTTAACTCACTCAATTTCAATGTAATATTATTGTCTAAAATACAATAAATTCAAAAACTCAAGAATGTATTTAATTAATTAGTTCTACGTGAACACCTATCTAATTAGAAACCATTTTGCAGACGCGAATCAGTATTTACGAGACCCCTTTATCAGTATTAACTTTATTTAACATAGCATAAACAGGCCCGAAAAACTGGCTTTACTTTTATGTTTCAAAATCGCTTCTATTACAATGAGATAAGATACCACAGTGTCAAGCTTGATGTGCCATTCGTCTATAATATGAACAACAAACTGTGTCGAACGCAAAATTGAATATAAGGGAACCGTTAAATTTCCCCTGGGAGTACCAGGCTCATTGTTTTATGGAATATGTGATTTACATAACATGGCTCATGACAGTCCGTTTTAACATACGAATTATACACATGCGCGATTTACCGACGCATAAAATGAGGGTAATGAGTTTAATGTGCACACTTTTTTCGCTTGAGTTTAAAAAATTAAATAAATGGCCGGAAAAAAGGAAATATAGGAGATATTTTGCACATGCGACAGTTTTATGTGACAAAAGAAATAAATTAGCTGAATCGACTTTTTTGGGGCACTGAAATTATAAATAATTATATCATACTTTTTTTTTCAAAAAATTCTGACTCTGCTTAGAATTTGTAAAAAGTTTTTTGGTAGCATAGAATACTTTTTATTAAGACAAAGCAAATAAGCGATCAGTAAATTTAAAAATAGTGTGGTAGCTAGGTATGTTGTTTAGCCTTCATCATCATCCCAATGACTTCCACATCGTTGAGCCTTATATTGAGAGAATAAAATAAAAATAGTGTATTCGTGACCTAACATGAAATCTCAAATCTACTATATCAGTAGTTGAAAGTCTCACCTGATGTTATTGAAACATTTATTTATTTATTTATTTACAACGACAACAACACTACACTGTCATCACAGGACATCCCACTGCGACAGCGAAGACAACACATCAACATACACAACGTCAAATACACAACTAGAAACCACCTACATACAAACCTACACATAACTTATAACAAATAAATTTCAATCACATTTCACCATTATTTTTGTCAGGGATCCCCGTAAAATGCCATCAAATTATTATTTGGCAACACCGTGCCATCGACATATACTTTTATGGCTATCATAATTTGGCAGTAAACCATAGTATTGAGTGCCATTAGCAAATTGATGTTTTATTTTGATACACGTTAGGAATTGGGAACTTGACGCCTGCTTGTAAGTATACCGTGAGCGTAGCGGAAAACGCAGCATGAGACGGCCACCCACAAGGTGGACCGACGACATTACAAAGGTAGCAGGAAAGCGCTGGACGCAGGCCGCTACCTACCGGGTAACATGGAAAGCATTGGGCGAGGCCTATGTTCAGCAGTGGACGTCCTATGGCTGAGATCATAATGATGGTGATGTGTACGAGTCTTGGTGTTGATAGTGAGTTTGATTCCCACCGGGAGCAAATGACACTGTGTTTGAAATTTTATTGACAACCAGCTGCTGTTCTGGCGTCTACCTCGTAAATTCTTTCCAAATTAAAATTATAAATAACTTAAGATTTATGTACCTTGCCTACTTCAAAAGTTATCGATTACCTAAATAACGTAACAACCTCTATTTCAGCCCTCTTTAAGTATTGACTCCTATTTTTGAGATAAAATGAAATCTTATAATCCTGTAATTTAGGTATGAAAAGATAATGCATAGAGTAGTTTTCACATTTATGCAGACACCTCATTGGATGAATTCTATCTTTATTTATGTTCGTTCGTTCGTTCGTTTCAGCCAAATGACGTCCACTGCTGGACAAATGCCTCCTCCAAACAATGCTCTTTATTTTTATTTTTTTTATGCTAGACAAGGCATGTATGTATCCCTGATAAAATACCATCTAGACTTCACCCTCCAAACCAACGACAAATGTGTTTCATAATATTTGACATAACATCTTGACACCAACACGTTATTGATTGAGATAGGTCGCTTCATTAGGTGATAGCTTGATAGATACTTGCGGTAAATTAACTTCCATCTTGATTAGCGCTGTAATTAATAACAGCGAGAGTCAATATTATAGATGGAGTAGTGACGCAGTGAATGCAGTGGATTCTAGGTTTAATCCTTCATCAACATCATCATCTCAGTCATAGGACGTCCACTGCTAAACATAGGTTTGCCCCAATGCTTTCCATGTTGCCCGGTTGGCAGCGGCCTGTGTCCAGCGCCTTCTTGCTACCTTTACGATGTCGTACGTCCCACGCGGCGTTTTCTGGTACGCGGCCTCCACTCCAGAACCTTGCTGCCCCATCGGCTGTCAGTTCTGCCGTAATATGTGCCCTACCCATTGCCACTTCAGCTTGCTAATCCGTCGGGATATGTTATAACTTTAGTTAGTTTACGGATCTCCTCATTCCTGATTCGATCTGGGTCAATTTAGTGTCTTTTTTCTAGAGAACTGGAAGTTTAAGTTTATTTTGGGTGACGCAGACCTAATGGATATTCTTTGTATATCTTGCTCGGAATAAATAGAATAGACAAAATAAATATTGAACGCAGCATTGAGCAGTCTTTTGACAGTTCGCACAAAGTACTATATTATTATGTCAATTGACTACTTAACATGACTATTGTCCTATTTTTTGACATAAACAGTTATAATCATGTTTCCTATAAATATGTAACATTTTCACATGTTACATATTTATAGGAAACATGATTGAACAGGGGCTATCGTTAAGATAGTAATCTTAATAGCATTTAGAAGATTTTGATCTAAATTGGATGTTGAAGGATCATCCTCCCATTAGACCTCTTCCTGAAACAGGATTTATACATACCTAGATGATGACGTAACAGTCATCATCATCATCATCATTTCAGCCACAGGACGTCCACTGCTGAACATAGGCCTCCCCCAATGCTTTCCATGTTGATCGATTGGTAGCGGCCTGCGTCCAGCGCTTCCCTGCTACCTTTACGATGTCGTCGGTCCACCTTGTAGGTGGACGTCCCACGCTGCGTTTTCCGGTACGCGGCCTCCATTCCAGAACCTTTCTGCCCCATCGGCCGTCAGTTCTGCGTACTATGTGCCCTGCCCATTGCCACTTCAGCTTGCTAATACGTCGGGCTATGTCAGCGACTTTGGTTCGTTTACGGATCTCCTCATTTCTGATTCGATCTCGCAAAGAAACACCAAGCATAGCCCTCTCCATAGCACGCTGTGCAACTTTGAGCTTCTGTATAAGGCCTATAGTGAGAGGCCACGTTTCCGAGCCATAAGTTATCACTGGTAACACACATTGGTTATACACTCTAGTCTTCAGGCATTGAGGTAATTTGGACGAAAAGATGTTGCGTAGTTTCCCGAACGCTGCCCAGCCGAGTTGGATTCGACGATTGACCTCCTTCTCGAAATTGGACCTACCTAGCTGAATCGTTTGTCCGAGGTAGACATACTTGTCGACAATCTCGAGAATTGAGCTCCCAACTGAAACTGGGTAGGGCGTAACATGGACATTCGACATAAGCTTCGTTTTGTCCATGTTCATCCTCAGGCCTACCTGTTGGGAAACTCGATTAAGGTCTTCGAGCATTGTGCCAAGATCTTCCAACGATTCTGCCATGACTACAATATCGTCGGCAAACCGAAGGTGAGTGATGTACTCGCCATTAATGTTTATGCCGAATCCTTTCCATTCCAGGAGTTTGAAAGCGTCTTCCAATGCAGCGGTGAACAGTTTCGGAGATATAACATCTCCCTGCCTAACGCCTCGCTGCAGTGGAATCGCCCTCGTGCTCTGCTCCTGTACTCGGACCGACATGGTGGCGTTTTTGTACAAGCACTTCAGCACCTCGATATACCGATAGTCAATACGGCACCGCTGGAGAGATTGTAACACTGCCCAAGTCTCAATCGAATCGAAGGCCTTCTCATAGTCCACGAACGCCAAGCATAGTGGCAAGTTATACTCCTCAGTCTTCTGTATAACCTGCCGCAGCGTATGGATGTGGTCTATGGTACTATAACCTTTTCGGAATCCGGCTTGTTCGGGAGGCTGGAAGTCATCGAACCTACGCGCGAGACGGTTCGTGATGACTCTCGAAAACAGTTTGTAGACATGACTCAGAAGCGAGATGGGTCTGTAATTCTTCAGCAAGGTCTTATCACCTTTCTTGAAGAAGAGCACCACCACGCTTCTGTTCCATGCCTCTGGCGTAGTTCCCTGGAGTAGGACGGAGTTAAAGAGTCTCTGAAGGACTTTCAGTATCGGTGTTCCACCCGCATTCAGAAGCTCCGATGTTATTCCGTCATCACCCGGTGCCTTGTTGTTCTTTAGCTGTTTGAGAGCCATCCTAATCTCGTATAGGCTGATGTCCGGGATATCTTCGGTATAGTGTCGAGTTAGCTTAGCTCTTCGATCTGAAGTTGAGCTATCAACGGGTTTGGTGACCGAGGTATATAGCTGTCCATAAAACCTCTCGATCTCACCCAGAACCTCGGCTGTTGTTGACGTTACACTACCGTCCGCCGTCGTTAGCTTCGTCAGCTGGCTTTGCCCAATAGAGTTGTCTCTTGCGAACACTTTGGAGCCTTGGTTCCGCTCTATCGCCTCTTTAATACTGTTAGTATTAAAGTTGCGAATATCATGTCGCAAGGACTTCCTTATCTGTCTATTGAGCTGCCTATATGCCGTAGCGTCAACGGAGGACTGCAGCGTCATTGCACGTCGTTCTGCCATGAGGTTGAGGGTGTGGTCGGTGAGCTTTTGCGGCTTGTCTTTACGACGAGGTCTAAAGAATTTAAGCCCAGCCGCCTGGACAGTTTCTACGAACCCGTTATTGATCTCATCCACTGACTCGCAGTTTTCCAGGCATGCAAAGCGATTTGTCAACTCGAGCTGAAAGCTCTCGGGGCAGTGGATATGGGAATTGTAGGGTCGGAGCGTAGACTTCATCAGACGGGACCTTTCTAGCTTGACGTTAATATTTAGTATGCCTCTGACCATTCGGTGATCACTACCGGTTTTCACCCTGTTGATCACGGAGACATCACTAAATATTCGTCGCTTTGTGGTCATGATGAAGTCAATCTCATTTTTCGTAGAACCATCGGGACTCATCCATGTCCACTTCCTATGAGGCGGCTTCTGGAAGAAGGAGTTCATCGCAAAGAGGTCTTCCTTCTCCAGAAATTCGGCCAGCCTCTGCCCCCTGGGGTTCCGTTGCCCACATCCAAATTGCCCCACTCTCAGCTCATCATCACTTCGCATGCCCAGCTTCGCGTTGAAGTCCCCCATAACAACATTGAAGTAGGTTTTAGTAGTATGTATGGCCCTACTTATGTCCTCATACAATGACATAGCCTCTACTTCCTCATCTGGGTGTGTAGAGGTCGGTGCGTATACCTGAATTACCTTCAGCAAGTATCTTTTGGATACTCTGAGTATCAGGTAAGCAACCCTGCTCGACACACTTCCGATGGTGATGATGTTGTTAATGAGGGACTTGTGGACGAGAAACCTGACACCACCTTGGGACAGTTGTTCGCCCTCCCGGTAGTAGAGTAGGTTTCCGGATTTTAGGATGATCGTGTCCTCGCCCTCTCGTCGGACTTCCGATAGTCCCATTATACTCCATCGCAACCTACTCAGTTCGTCTTCCAACTCTGTGATCCTTTCGTCAGTCCTCAATGTGCGTATATTATGCGTTACCAGGGCCAGTCGTCGTTGGTGTGGGTAGCCAGTCCGCCTCCGGAGATTCTTAGCACCCCCCGCCCCGCTGCTACCCTGACCGCTACCGTAGCCAGGAACTGCGGGGCTACCGGAGACTGGGGGCCTGGTCGCTGTTGTGTTCCTCATTGGGGGGATCATTGCCGATACTCGCCACGCTTGGCAGGCGGGTTGGCGAGCGCAGTTTTTTATAAATTTCGCACGCAAACGCTGCTGCCCATCTCGTGCTACAGGATTTTGTCGCCTCTTACGACACGCCTCCTGTTGGCGGTGGGGAATTGTATTCTTTACGGCCGTCCCCACACGGTACGGACGTAACAGTATGTAGGTATAAACGATGTTCGTTATAGTTATTATAATGGCGATAACATAGATAACTGTGCCACTATGCAAGTGGCCCCTAGTTTCAACATCATCATTTCAGCCATAAGACGTCTACTGCCGAACATAGGCCTTCCCCAATGATTTCCATAATGACCGATAGGTAGCGGCGTCCAGTGCCTTCCTGATACCTTTATCGTCGTCATTTCTTGTGGATGGACGTCCTACTGGTGTCCCTAGTTTAATTAATCCCTGCTTAATACAACTCATTTGTGTGTACATTATGTTTGTTTTGGTCTGGGTGATTAAAATTTCTATACTAAATAATATAATGACATAGTTAAGTATGAGCTTAACTACCTATGCAAGGAAGCTCTTCGAAGTAATTCGAGAAATAAGTCTTATTGAATTTATTTACTTGATTTAATACAAAAGTATTTCAACATCCAATCGAAGATCAAAATCATGTTGAACAAAATGAACAGCAAATGTTACTTTTCTAAAAGTTATTGAAGGTACAAGGATAAAATCCGTATTTCTGAGGTTTCCAACGAAATTCGTACACACTTCATACTTCATTAATTCCAAAGTTAAGAAGTTCCGTCAGTAATTGAGGGGAAGCGTGTTCCTAAGAGTTCAAAACTTAATTCTTCATTTCTTTTTCTTCGGTGCAAAAATGAATTTTGTTACTTTTCTCCCGCGTCCGAGCATTGGCACGTTCAGTCGAGTTTAGAAACACGAGTAAATCCGTGTTTTTGATAAAATTTAATAATAGTGAATCAGATTGATTTTATGTTAGTCCGGTCAGATTAGACATCATCCCTGGCTCCCTGTAATAATTCGCATACAGCTGAAAATTGGTACGAATGCTCGGAGTACCATTATGAGTGAAATCTTCTTCTTCTTCTTTTCGTGTCGACAAAAAACCTACACAGTGTCAGCCCAAAACTCCGCCACAAGAGTGGCGTTGTAGGTAGCACTCATCAAATCCTCCTGAGTACAGTTGCTTGGGCACTCAGGGCAAGACATCAGGTGCTTCATCGACTGGGGAACAAAACCGCACCTGCACTCCAGTATGTGAAATGTGAAAAGTCCACATCGATTATGTGCTAAAAAAAATACAGTCTAAGTATTTTTAACCACTATAGACTATGTACCACTTTTCATGAACAGTCTATCTAAAAAATGTTTCTAAAGAGTTTTTATAAAAATACTCAAGTTTGACGCTACGTGTAAGTTCTGTTTTTCAAAGGGAATAACTTGACTGAATACTATAAGCAGGCCTTCCATTCAGTAGTCTGACGATCTAGTCAAGGTTGCGGGAAGCACTTGGATGATGATGGAGATTTGGGATCTTTTGTCCAGGTGAAGACGCATTTTGGTAGAACCAAACAAATTGACTAAAATACACCTACAATTTCAGCTAAATCACCGACTCATAAATCTTATACTACCTAATTTAAGTCAAGTTGTGAGAATGTGTCTAAAAATATTTTTATCAACAAAAGCGAGAAATTAACTTGACAAAGCTGCAGAGAAGGCAAAAGTCACACTAAATAAAAAACTGAAATAGCTTTTATGCGAAGAATATTGAAAACACAGACAGCATTCCAAAGGTCAAAGAATAGAAACGTATAAGTGGAAAATATTGAAAACAGCTACTCTCTTCTTGAAAGATGAAATGAAAAGGTAAATCATTGAATTGTTTATTCAATTTAGGTGATGTGTGAAAATTGTGTGATAAATTTCTGCTCTACCCAACATAGTTATCTTAACTAATGCACAATAATTATTTTTTACCTTAAATATATTATGTCAAAATTTAATTGATCACATTAAATTAAATTGATTGAAGTACACACGGGTGATAAAACGAGCCTATGCTAATACCTATTAAAATGCTTAATTTGATTGTTTTTAACTATAGGTACCTACATTTTATTGAAGCCTCTATTTAAAAAACTCAAGTAAGCTTCGAGGAACTGCTCTCCCTGAACTAAGTTTGCAAGTAACAAGTTCATTTACATTTACTATTCACTATTGACATAGGAATCCCTAAGGGCAAAGCCTGTTTTCAGATGTAAACTGAGCCGTTGCAGTGTATATTGCAAAATACTCGTACAGCCAAATGAAAAACTAAAAACAATAGAACGCCAATCAACTGTAAACGTAACACGCTCGAGAGAAATTTTAAAATATTAACTTACATGCTTTTACATTCCAGCCATCGATATGGAATGGAATTTTCCATGAACATCGAATAGCAATGCAATTTACGACACGTACTGGGAATCGAACCCGATGCAATGTGTTATGCTCACGCGAGTCTCTTTCATACGTCCAATATTTGCAAAAAGCCAAGAATTATAAAACTGTACAGAGTCCCTTTTATTTTCGTAGCATGATGTACATTAAACCGAAAAAGATGATGGTCAAAATCAGAAATTGAATAATGTACTATCTGCCACAGTGTTAACTATACATTTCCGTTTTTGCTCTCGCTTTCATTAAATGGCGATTCTTTCCGATAGAACGAGACGCATGACCGACAATGGGCAGTTAACGCTGTTGCCGATAGTACGAAGTAATATTTTACGATAGCCTACAATAAAATCACTTCAACGCTCAAATTAATCATTCTTTTTCACCGACTTCAAAAAAGGAGGAGGTTATAATTTGCAAGTAGGCTCATAAAAACTTATTTTACACGTCCTAGCCACTCACCACTCTACCACTGCTTCGGTACAACTAACTGGCCAAAAGCACTGGGTCAGTGCTGAGAAGAAACAGCGTAAGAAACTCATTCACTATTGTTAGCCTCTTTTTCAAGAGTTCTTTCGCAAGGACTCGTATCGTTCATTAGTACATATGAAATAAGAATTGTCGCAATAAGAGTAACTTAGGTATATGGCGCCACTTTTACATAACTATACTGACCATAAATTGATAATTTTTCTCATGATTATCCTATGAAGATTCAGTTGTTGCAAAAGGATAGTGCCAGGGTCTGTACCAAGTGCTGCCCAGAATCAACCCATAGTGCATTTTGTTCCTCAGGCCAATACTAATGTGTAAACCGAAGCGCACTGAAATCTATCCCTGGAGTTAAGAGAAAAAAAGAGTTTTGTTTTGAAATATTTACATACAAAATATCATCGATATATACGTACTACGCATAAGATTTCGTGATTTTGGCATTAAATAACACTCCATTGTTGAATTTACCCATACTGCATCCGTACACCTTACTTTAGTGCGTCTTAGACATTCTTTATAAGCGATCTAGCGCTGTTGCAATAGTTTGGTTAGTTGACAGAAATCATTATAATTTCCAAAATGAAGCAAGAAGTTTTAGTTCTCTATCCTTGCGAAAAATCAATTTATTGGTGTATTACAATCGATTATTGAAGTTATTGTAAGCTAAAACTTCTTAATTCGACTTCTTAAATTAATTTCGGTCAACTAACCAAACTACTGCAACAGCGCTTGATCGCTTATAAATAATGTCGAAGTCGTACTAAATTAAGGTGTACGGATGCAATATGGTTAAGTTCAACATAGCGAGTGTTATTTATTGCTAAAATCGCGAAATATTATGCGTAGTAGGTATACATCGATGAATTATTTATGATGACGTATTTTGTATGTAAATAATTCCAAACAAAACTCTTTTTTTCTCTTAACTCCAGGGATAGATCAGTGCGCTCCGGTTTACAAATTAGTATTGGCCTGAGGAACAAAATGCACTATAGTTTCATTCTGGGCAGCACTTGGTCCAACTTCCATACATGGATTGGCACTGTCCTTTGTACGAAACTCTATAATAGTATTTTTTTCGGTATTTTTATTTCATACCTAATTATACATACAACGCAATGTCTTACAGTTTAGGTAATAACCGATAAAAAGTATGGCTTTCAAGACCACTGAGAAAATCCGTGAAAAGAAAAACAGCGAAAACTAACTGTATAGAGTTAGCCAAAGTAAAACACCCTCTGTCGATCGTTTTAGGGCGTATTCTCACCGACAATAAACCACCATAGTAGGCCCTTCGTAAATAATTCAAGTTACATCATAAGGAAGCCATAAACCCACTATCATTGTTGCAGGAAGTTTGTGGAATGTTTTCTTGATAATTTACGCTACAAAACTCGTACAGTCAGCATCAAATTCATCACACTCAATATGGCCAAAATGTTTTATTTTATTTTATGCATAACAAGGCAGGTATTTGACCACAATCGCACCTGATGTTAAGTGGGATGCAGTCTAGGATGGTACATATCTGCCCTGTAAGTGCTTATTCACTCTCGCCTTGAAGAGGCCCGGATTGTAGTTATTATAGCTATTATTCCAATTGTAACAAATACGTGTTACGAACTTTTTGGCTACTTTGGGTATCATGAACTATTTGACGCTGACTGTACAACATTCGTTTAACCCTCGCTGTACGAGGTGGGGTGTGACACACCCCAGTCCTTTAAAAATCGTCATAATTTTAAAAATTTGCAAGTGCTAAATTTGAAATTCTCAGTAGCTGGAATTATGGCACTGCTTCTTCGATCAGCGTTGCAAAATCAGTCCAGCGGTGACTACCAACATAGTTACATGCCTTTAAAGTGCGTGTGGGTATCACACACCCCACCTGGTACGGGACGTTGTTAAAAAGTTTAAAAAATTATCTAACAGTTTTGGTGTAATTTATATATTTTTAGCTTTGTTAATTGAATAAAATTCAATACAAATAATATTTTTCGTGATTTTCACGGAATCTGAAATTTTCAAGCTCTTTTAGTCAAATGAGATGACTTTTAGTGCGAATCTGGAAGTTTAGTACTGAGATCCGAAGATGTGAACATACACTTATGGGCTACAATTTATACTTGGTGATACAATTTATGGGCTGCTGAAATGGAATAACATATTTTATAAATAAATAAAATTGGTACGCTCCCATTTTATGCATTGAGCATACTAATTTTCTTTCATCAGAAATGGGGTAAATAAAAATACGATGATCAAAATAAATTTATACTCTTCCAGTTTTTAATTTACTTTTAAATTATAAGTAAATATCTTGTACTTCGTTAAATAAAAACGGTTGTCATAATTAAAGGCACTAATTAAAAATTATACATAAGAAACTGATTCCTAAATTACAAGAACAACGGAAATTTTGTATTTTTGTTTTTTTTATGACAAAAATGTTATAATACATATTTTCAGCTCAGAGCTTTTCTTACACATAATTAGCATACGTAAATAATCAATAATAAATGAGTATTTCTCAAAAAAAATGTACGTAACGAAACGGTAGTAACGAAATAGTAAGGCCATAAGGCTTGTTATACATTGGCGAAATATTGTGAATGCTCTTCATTTATTCAATTCGAAATATTTGTAAGTATGCACCCAAATACGGGGTAATATTAAGGGGTTAGAAATAAAATAAGGGAGTAATCATTCATACTATTTTAATAAAATTGTTTTTGTTCCATCATGTTTATCCATTTTGAGTCGTTCTCTGCAAGCTTTTTGCCTTTCGGCATTGGTTTTTGGCGGCATTCCTAAAAAAACAAAAGAAAAGAAGTAATCACATAAAAACGTAATCTAAATGATTTGATAATTTTTTGCTGGTGGCACTTCTGTAAAGCAGATAGTATCCAATCCTTTTGTTATTAACGCTCTATATTTTTTTAAATAAATTAAGTAGTGAATATTACTATGCTTAGTCAGGTAATAATAGTATACACTCAGCATTATGTTGTACTTTTTCGTAACGTAACGAAATTCGCAAAAAACGTAACGAAATATTAGACAAAATGAGATCAGAAACAAGTATTTTTTTGACAAAATTTGTTACAGCAAATATAAAAGCTTACTAAATGTTCGTACCACACGTATTACAAAAAATGGTTAAATGAAGACTTACCGTTCTATATAAAATCGCTGATTTTACTGCCTGTTACGAAAAAGTAATCCCACAAAACACATACGTTTTCACTAATTTTTGCGATAGATGTTATGGCGGAGACGTCAGGCCAACAGCCATTCAGAGTGCAGCTATTGTTGTCCGTGTAAAATAAATACGGAATTGTTCAGAAACCATGGGAAAGTAGAAATAAATCGTAACTAAAGAGTGAAACCTCTCAAGCGATCTTCGGCGGGAGCACACGTAATTCACGAAGCTCTAAAGTGATCTGCGGCGGCTCCCGCCGCAAATCACTTGTCCGAGTTCGGGACCCTGTCATTTAAAAAATATAGTTCTGTTTCTTTCGCACGAAAGTAATAATGCTTAAGTATGAATGTGATAGCTATATTTTCTAGCCACTATGGTTGCTTTTCAACCAAATTTTTCTCAGTCTGTGTTTGAAGATGACGCGCTCCGCGGTGCCCGTCTGGGTAGTGAAAAAGATGGATGTTTTTTATCGTTTAGATGCTTTGGAAGTGTGTTTTTCTTTATAAAAAACGTGTATAATGTGATTAACTTTGGAAATAAGTGTTAATATATAACATTGCTTTTAATTTTGAAGGTGAATCAAGTGCAATCACAAAAAGTGACAAAAATAACGAATCTTTTTTTTCAAGTAAGTGTTGTACCTAAAATATATATTTGTTAGCCTTAAAAGTTACACCAAAAGACGGGTAATTTTATCCAGATTCCAAAAATGTGACTCGATAGTATGTAACGGTAATACTGAAAAGCTATATTAGGGAAAATGCGCATAGGTATTTTTTTTTTATTCCCGCGGGAAGGGGGGGGCACTTCACGCAGTAGCGCCTTCCCGCGGCAGATCGCGTGAGGGGTCGAAATAGTAAATGAGAGCGACTCATTTTGTTTTTTTGCTTTAAATTGCCAATTCATTATGACACCCCATAGAAAATCAATTTGATACAGAAACTGCGATTACTGTAGAACGATAATACTAAGAAATTTACAATAATTTAGTTACGTATCGCATTTTATGAAACAAAAATACATGAAAAAGCTAGGGTGGCAAACAGGTTTTTGTATGAAAGGTAAAAAAGGACTATTTTTAAAATATCTAAATATTTGGTAATAAGTAGGATTATAGCTATAATTCTTCGTTATCTTAAAGATTAATATTCATCCTTCAAAATTGTGTGTGTGTTTTTTTGTGTGATGATTTATAATTATATAAAACTTTTGAACTGTTTCAAAGCACACTTTTTTTTTTCAAAATGTACATTTTTTTTGAGAAATACTCAAATATTAAATACCACCTAAAAAAAATTTTAATGAAAGTTTTTTCACTTTGTATATTGGGGTATGTCATACCCCACCTGGTACGGGACGTAACTTTTAGTCACCTCGTACACGGAGGGTTAATAAGAGAACGTACAAAAATCTGCGGGCATCCCAGACTTTTCGATTTTATTATTTTAAAATAATAATTATGTTTAAACAAGATCCTACAAATAATTTAAGAATGAATGAGGATTGATATTATGCACCCCTTTACGCAAAAACTGCTGAATTTATTTTGATGAAACTACAGTACCTATTTTTTTAACATCAGAATAACATAAAAGCTTACGATATCTACTTCTGTTAAAAACTGATTTTCACTCAGTCAAAGATGCAGACAACACCGCTACAACTCCAGTGTAGCCAGGATCTACAGCTTGACCGCCAATAAAAACCCAACCAGTGAAGGTCAAGTTTGTCCCGGGGTTTGTGAACTGTCATTGGACCCGCAACGAAATTAATCAGAAGAAGAATTTCATCATTTAGAAGAATAGCAGAGTAAATGCAAATGAGTAGGTCATCTTCATAGAAACGTATTCATAGAAGCGGCGCGCATACGTATATGGCACGCTCACATACAAACCGCGCTCGTGCGTTTCTATGAAGATGACCTACTCATTTGTATTTACTCTGAGAATAGTGAGTGTTGGAATGTCTGAAAATCAAAAACTAATCACAATAATAATAATGTTTATAAAAACAAAAAATAAGCTCATCCATAGTAGTTACGACTACGTCACACTTACCTACATATACCTATACGACCAATATAGTCCATGAATTTGGGCCAGTGCTTGAAGAAATAGCGCTAGAAATAGTCACTATTGTAATCTGGAATGACTTATTGGACCCGTTTCCTTTGCCATTGTATCGCAATTTATATCACGATTGACATGAGAATAAAAATAATATCTTGTTTATGATATTTCTATAAATCACACTAATATAAAAAGAAAGTTTGTGAGTGTGTATGTTTGTTACTTCTTCACGTCTAAATGACTGGAGCGATTTTAATAAAATTTGGTATGGAGTTAACTGACACCCTGGACTAAAGCAAAGGCTATATTTTACCGCGGGTAACACCGCGTGCAGTTGTTTGGGCACGTAGCACACGACATCATGTGCATCATCGGCCAGGGAACACCACCACACTTGCACTCCAAGTTAATCAACGTTTGCAAATGTTGACAGTTACGATCGACATCATCATCATCATCTCAGACGTCCACTGCTGAACATAGGCCTCCCCCAATGCTTTCCATGTTACCCGGTTGGTAGCGGCCTGCGTCCAGCGCTTTCCTGCTACCTTCGACATCAAATCAATCTAATACACTGTATGTATGAGTAACGGACTATTTTGCAGCATTAGAGTATGCGCACACCGTTGATTTTTAGTTGGCCGATAGTTGTGCCCGATTTTAATTTGTATGAAGAATCGGCCAAATCGAATCGGCGTAGTGGGCGCACTCCCATACATGCCCATACTGATCAACTGCCCGACTAAACTATCGGCCGACGAAAAATCAACGGTGTGCGCCTACTCTTATAAAAGTAAGTAAGTTGGGTTGAAATGACATAAAATGCTTAGAGAATCAATAAAATTCATCTATGCATAAAATGTAACAAATTATTTTTAATGTGCAACGATAGCCTTTTGTTTTATTTTGAATGCGTCTAACGCACACAATGTTTAAAAAGGTTTTACTAAAGACTGGTTCTTCGTTCTTTTTAATTAACAGCGTCATATTTCCAGCCAGTTGGCTACTAAAGCACAGAAACGTAAGAAGTGAATAAAAGAAGGTTGATAAAGTATTTAAAGTTATTATTTTTCTTAGACAATAGACACAGATAAAAAAGTAAGTCCTTCTTTACAAAGAGTATTGTATTATTCAGTTTTCATTACAGTCGCGAATGTATCTTCAAGCTTCTAATGAAACGTCAAAGGCAATTCCTAATGCATCAGTAAATAATGTAAATTAAATGTAAATGAACGAGACAGTTTAATTCGTTTTATTTGTTTCTTAACTCACTCACGCAAGTACCAGACCGAAAACGTTTTATTACATTTTCGTTTTCTCCAACAATCTTGTTCTTTAGCCCTTTACAAATGTACTGTCAGAGTGCAGATACAAGAACTTATCTTGTCAACGTAAAAGTAAAAGAAAATTCTCACTACTGAAAACGATAACCAGCGGTGCTAGGATTCGTCAGTTAGAACCGAAACGTTGGCGGGAACGGACGCGCGCCAATTTCCACTGAATCCTCCCGATACGTCGAAAAGTTTCGCTACGAACCTCTTTTCTTCAAACCAAAGCCGATCCATATTTCAATTTAAAAGTAAATCATTCGCTGTTCAAATTTAAAAGTCGTGACGTTTTGTTTTGTTTTTATTCAGAACAGTGAGTTTGAAACTTTTTTAATTTTACAACAAAGTGGCCAGTGTTTTTTCTTAAATGATTGTTAATGTGGTGATCAGTCAAAATAGGTGGACTAGAAGAAACCATTCAAAATGAGCTCTGGGCAAACAGTCAACCATCGTGTAGCGGTGTCAACGTAAACTGGACGTTATGTTTCTTACACATAAGGCGGATACTGACTGCCCTGATGCCTTTTTATTATGATATGGTAAGTCCACTGTCATTTTTTGATATCTTTATCACGAGTTTAGATGATTTTGGAGGCCAAATTCCGAGTTTTGTGATTGTACTATCGGTTTTATTACAGAATTTCTCTGCTATCGCACACTTTTCACTAATGTGCCAAAATATTTACTGGCTATAAATGTTCACTATCACTAATTATATTATTTAGGCTTAAAACAATTTCGAAATCTAAATAATTACATCAAAAATCTTACAATATCTAACAATACAATTCAAAAAAACTTAGTAATGAACTCTAAGTAACTGCCTAATTTACTTAGTGGAAATTTTTCAATCTAAACAAAATCATGTGACTAGATTATAATACACTTTCTTAATTAGTAAGTATTTTAATTAACAAGTTATCAGTCTAAAATTAAAATAAATAGAAGCTTTCTATGCTAATTCGCGACATTGTCTTATAAAATAACGTCACAAGTTTACAAAGTAAAGCGTTAAAAAATCTAAATTCGATTTGATAAATCGAATTTTACACTAAACTATTCACTAAAGAAACTTACCTATCTAAATACTTTACGTATTGTAATCTATTAAAAGCTCAAATATTTATGACAGAGTAGGTACCATGAAAATCATCATCATCATCATGTCAGCCATAGGACGTCCAATGCTGAACATAGGCCTCCCCCAATGCTTTCCATGCTGCCCGGTATGAAAATGAAAATGGTTAGAATAAAAATAGTACGAGTATTTTTTCCTATTTTAGTTACCCCCAAAGTATGGCCATGGGAAAAGTAGGAAAAAGGAGGAAAATGTCTCTTCACTAGTGTTTTATTCGTTGAAACATAGTAAATATTTAAGTACTTTGGAAATTGTAGGGACGAAAGTACAGTTAAAATGTCTGGTCATCTTATGTACTTAGTCGTGACAGATTTTTCAAAAAAAAAAGATTTGCTGTTTAGAGATAAGATGACATAGTCCCTTAAAAGGTACAATAGATAGCATTAATTATATCAAAATGATAAAATTGTATCAATAAAGGTACTGAAGCTGTTGTCACGTAATTGAGAATACCTAATTATATCAATTTATTTTATGCAAAATAAAAGTAGGCTTACATTTTTTGACACAGTCGCAGACTACCTACTGAAAATATTAACGCTAAGAAGATTGTGTAATTTTTTTGTATTATTTGTAGTTTGCAAAATCAAGTTAACGGGACTATTCCAACCTCTCGTTCCCACCGCTGCAACTCCTGTGTAGCCAGGATCTACAGCTTGACCGCCATTAGAAACCCAACCAGTGAAGATCAAGTTGGTCATTATACCTTTGCGTTCTTAATATCTAAATATATAAAAGGAGAAACTGACTGACTAACATATCAACGCATAGCCTAAACGGCTAAACGTACCTAGGCACTTGAAATTTGGAAGGGACGTAGCTTAGGTACCGTAGAGGTGCACTAAGAAAGGAATTCCTTAAATTCCCACGGGAACGGGAGTTAGCGGGAAAAAACATTTGTATGAAAAAATCTAAACCGCGTAAGATAGATGAAGGGGGTAAAACGGGATCCACGCGTCTGAAGTCGCGGGCGGCCGCTAGTTCTGAAAATCTGAAACCCAGTCTAGACTCTGAAGGTCCATATGATAATGTACGTACAACGTAATGTCTACCGATGAATACTCAAGTAAGAGTAGAGGCAAGAATATATTCAAGTCTGTTCTGTGATAGAGATGAATAATTTATATTACGTATTCTACTTGGCTTGACGTCTGAATTTGAATCTTTCATCATTTGTTTTATAATAATACGGTTTTTCTTTATTGAAAGAGGTTTATTAAAACAAAATAACCTAATTATTTCATCGTAAAGTCAGTAAAAACACTCGAAAATAGCAAAATTCTGTCACTCGTTTTTCTTCAACTGACAACGCTTAAACCAACAAGGATGGGATCATTAAAAATAATGTCAAGTTGTCATGTTTCCCTCTTTTCATTATTTACCCAGATTTTGTGGAAATCGCGTAGTACCGTGACGTGGAATATTTTAGCTTTGGATTTTAGCTTTGGAATTTATTCCAGACTCAGTTTTTGAAGTACCACCTATGACGACTATTTGATTGATTATGATTTCATGAAAAAAAATCACAATTTATTATTATCATTTTAGAGTTAAAAACTTTGGCGTTATTAGGAGTTCAAAGTTTAATTTTTAGAATTTTACTTTTACGTATGTTTCTTTCTTATTTCTTGTTTCGTTCTTGAAAAGTATTTAGTTGAACAGCTATTTTCGGCCTATCAATTCATCCTTTCATAACCTTACTAAATTCCAAATTAAATGTGTGGTATTTAGACGACGGGACCCTTGGAGGAGACCCTAATACAGTTTTGGCCGATTTAAATATGTTAACACAAAACTTTGAAAAAGCCGGTTTAGATTTAAATTTTTCAAAATGTGAATTGTTTGTACCCGACTCCTGCCCTAATTCAGATAGGGTCATTTCGAATTTTAATTCCATAGCTCCCAATATTAAAATTATCAAAAGAGATTCCCTTCGCCTCCTTGGGTCTCCTATATTGGAGGAAGCGTTTGCTTCTTTCACAGACGAAAAATTACAGAGCTTTGAAAATGTTTCGGACCGTTTACTTAAAATTAACACACACATGGCGTGCACAATTATTCGGTTTTGTCTTTTTGTTCCTAAATTCACATATTGCATTCGTTCTTCACAGTTTTGGAAATACCCTAGCTTAACTGCCAAATTAGATAACTCTATAAAACAAATTATTTCCTCCGTTTTAAATATTCCTTTAGATGATCGATCATGGACCCAAGCCTCTCTACCTATTAGGTTTGGAGGTTTGGGTATTCGCAAAATTTCCAGTGTTGCTCTACCGGCTTTTTTGTCTTCGGCTCATAGCACCAGTGGATTGGTTTCAAAAATACTGAGTAAGTGTTCTGACTCAACTACCATCCACCTAGCCGAAGGCATTAGCGCTTGGAGGCAGTTAAGCTCTGAAAATTTGCCGTTGTCTCTCATCTCACAAAGGCAGTGGGACGAGCCGCTCTGCAGACTTGTACGGAATAACTTATTAAACACGTCTTCCAGTTCTGCAGATCGAGCTCGTCTTCTGGCTGTAGCCGAGTGGGAATCAGGTCTTTGGCTTCACTCCCTACCTTCTCCTCATATTGGCACACTTTTGGATAATACCACCTTTAATTTAGCAGTCTCGCTCCGTTTGGGGGCACCATGCATTGTCCCCCATCGCTGTCCCTGCGGTGACATGGTTGACTCCCTTGGTCATCACGGACTGTCATGCAGCAGAAGTGCCGGGAGATTTTCCCGTCACGCCAGCCTCAATGACATCATACGCAGGTGTCTTTCTAGCGCTTCCGTACCGGCCATTCTTGAACCAAATGGCCTGGTTCGAAGTGATGGTAAGAGACCTGATGGTATGACTTTGGTTCCATGGAAGGTGGGACGGCCACTAGTGTGGGACGCAACCTGCGTAGACACACTGGCACCGTCTCATCTTCCGCAAACCTCGTCTGGGGCTGGTACTGCCGCTGCATCAGCGGAATCCCTCAAACGACGCAAATATGTAGGTCTTAGTAGTACCTACATGTTTGAGCCATTTGGGGTCGAGACGCTAGGTCCGTGGGGACCAAGTGCTCATCGCCTGTACAGGGAATTAGCCAAGCGGCTGATTGACTGTACAGGTGATAGAAGAGCTGGCGCATTTCTTGGCCAACGAATCAGTTTGGCCATTCAGCGTGGAAATGCAGCCAGCATTCTGGGCACCATGTCGCGTTGTTTGGACAGCGATTTGGGACATATTTTTTATTTGTAAATATTTGTAAATATTTAGTCTATGTAGGTTAATAAAATTATTTGTATTTTTAATAAACTGCAAAATAAGATTAATTATATATTAGATATAAATAATTGTACTTAAGAAAATATATTTTCAATGTAAACAATGTAAGAAATTTACAATATTAAATAGAAGATTACATAATTTAAACTGAACTAAACTTTATTTCCTCAAAAAATTTAGATCTTGAGACATATTAGAAGTCTCTACAGCGACTCATTCTTTATTAATGAAGGGTCTTACTAAACTGGATGCTGGCTGGAAAATAATTTTCACCCTAAGGCCACAGCTGTTACATTTAAAGTAAATAAGGTCTAATTTGAGACTAAAATTGATAACTCTTCAGTCTGTGAATTTTCTACGCAAAATGAGTTTTTAAGTGTTATTTAACGACACGACACTCCAAGTTTAGACTTTCAGGCACGATAAAGCACATTAAAAACTTTTTTTCGGGTCTTTTTTCACCATACGTTTTATCTTGTTTTTAGGGACTGGCCGGTTTTGCTTTTAATTTTAAATTCAAATTTGGGATTGTCAAAATTTGAAATCTTTTTGTAGTGATGAAAAGAGTATCTTTACAACGTAGCTCAATACCACCAATACTGTCAATACCTAAGTAGGTAATAACTAAAATTCGATATACCGAACGATAATTATGGTTAGCTTGACAATTTTATTATTAGTATATTTTTTACCTATAAGTTAACATTTTATTAATATTATAAGTTAAAAAATGACAGTTGGTTATTTTAACTGGGCCATAATGCCGTTAAAACTTTTTGATATTTTTAGCACATTAGGTACTTCATTAGGCTTTCACAAATACCTACTTTAAAGAAAGGGTAATCCTTTCTTTCATTCCATAATACCAGACTTTCTCTTTTAAAATTTGCATAAATAAATACATTTGAAAACATTATCTTCCTTTTTGCTGTCGGTCAAAAATAACCTTTAATTAAAAATACATTGTCTTTGTCAATACCCAAAATCCAAATTCAATTAACGTATCTTTACAAAGACAATGCTTTGATGTTAAAAGCTCACTTATCACGAAGCTTAAAGCTTATTTTTACTCGATCACAAAACGGAATGTAAAACTTGTTTTTGTTAAGTACAAAAAGTGCTTTTTGATGTTTTACAAAAGTAATCTGCTATAGCTTTCGTACATTCTAGGCTCAAAAGTTTAAGTCTAAATCTAGACACTTTTATAGATACAATTGAATTCTAAGAACAAGTGAGCGGAACGTTTTGTTAGAGCTAGATTTAATTTCGATTTTATTAAATTTTTGAGGACGAAATTGAAAATACTGTGACAAATTAGGTTGTCATCTTCAATCTTAACTGAAAATAGTTATAAGTTTTTTTAAGAAGTTTTAAGTCTGAAAATCTATTCAATTTTAATAATGTATAGAGTCAATAGTTCCAACATTATTTACACTTAAAGCATTACAAAGGAACATTTAAACAATATCATAGATCAAAAGTTCTAAAACGCCACTTACTCAGCTTAATTGAATTTTAGTAAAGTTTTATGTGTATTTTTTATTAAAACATCAGACAAATATAAACGTTATAATTATTATCTAAACATAACATGGCCTAATGGCCTTATTACAAAAAAAGTAAAACACACGTTGAATACTTGTTCAAAATGACATTTCCATACTAAATGTCAAATAAACAAATGTTCATCGTGCGTTTAACTCTTTCAAATAAAACCCGCGTTCAGCGACAGTTGACTGTCGTGCCAACACTTTATGTGTCACGAATCAATTCTTGGCAACTTACATAAGCTCAAGGAAATAAAATAAAAAGTTGGTCACGCGAACGCATAAAATAAAAGTATTCCAATACGGAAACTGAAGTTACACCCATGAAAGTTGGGCGACACGCAAAACGTTTCACATTTGCTAGCTGAAATCTGGTTTTTTGGCAGAATATAGATAGATAGGTATATCAATTTTCTGGGTTCAACGATTGCCAGAAAGCCGAGCAAAACTTTTATCTAGGTTTTTTATCGATTAATTATATGCGATAAGCCCATACATTTGTCATTAATGATAAGATTTTATCACAGCGCGCATCGTAGCCCTGCTGGTCTGGATGTTGGCGTCTTGGCGTACTGATACTACTATACAGTGTGAGTCACGTTAAAGTGTACATATGAAAATAGATGAAACTAGACCTATTTTTATCGACAAAAAAGAGGTCAAAAAATTTTTGAGATTTTTTTTTAATTTTTTATAGAATTTTTTTTCTTCAAATTACTTATTGTAAAGAAAACGTAATAACTTTTAAACTAAGCGGTATATCCTGATAAAATAAAAACAGTAATAGTGCTAAATAACAGGCAATACTAAAAAAATACATAAAATACACAAAAAAAGGCCAACAAATAATAAAAAATGATACTTTTTGAAAAAATTCTGCTTAAAAATTCGTGCTTTTTTGGTTATTTGTTAAATTTCTCAAAAAAATGCCCCTATAACCGGTAGTTTTTATTACTTTGTATTATTTTCTATCGTATCACCTTCGTAAAACCAAAAATCGCATGTCTCTATCCCTATCACAACGTTTGCAATGATCGTTTGAACTAAGCCTCTCCGGGCGCGCCATTCAACGCTTCGTTAACAACAAAACTGAAAATGGCTCTAGATTTGTAATTTTGATAAAGACAAGTTAGATTTCAAATAAAAACAAAAGATTTCGAAGTAAAATAAACATTTTAGTTAAAATTAAAATTGTCTCTACCTTTAGCGGAGAATAATGTTGTGGCAGGCCTTTGTTCAAACGATCATAGCAAATGTTGTGATAGGGATAGAGGCATGCGATTTTTGGTTTTACAAAGATAATACGATAGAGAACAATAAAAAGTAATAAAAACCACCGGTTATAGGGGCATTTTTTGGAGAAATTTATCAAATAACCAAAAAAAACACGAATTTTTAAGCAGTTTTTTTTCAAAAAGTATCATTTTTTATTATTTGCTGGCATTTTTTGTGTATTTTATGTATTTGTTTAGTATCGCCTGTTATTTAGCATTATTACTGTTTTTATTTTATCAGGATCTACCGCTTAGTTTAAAAGTTATTACGTTTTCTTTACAATAAGTAATTGGAAGAAAAAAAATTCTATAAAAAAATAAAAAAAAATCTCAAAAAATTTTTGACATCTTTTTTGTCGATAAAAACAGGTCTAGTTGCATCTTTTTTCATATGTACACTTTAACGTGACTCACACTGTATATCAGATGTCACAGGTACCATCACCGCCGCACAAAAACGTTTTACAAGAAAACTTAGTTTTTAAGTTATTTTGTCAAACAATTTAGTTTTTACAGAGTTTGAAATTTATTATTCACGTTTACCTACCTACTTAAATATTTAAAAATATACATAAATTCACTCATTATTACTTTTATAGTAGGCCTACAAAAATGCTTAGCTTAGCTTTAAATGTGTAATTTCAAATTGGAAGTGTCAATCACTCTGTAAGCTCACTTTAAATTTTTTAAAGTAGTCTATTTATTTAAACAAAACACACAGTACAGGTGGGTAAGTAAATATTTTATAATCTCAAAAAATACGTCATTGTAGTCACGAAAAGTCGCGAACTCAAAAATGGGAGATAATGATAATGATATTACCGCAACCACCTAAACTCTACCAACCCTTTCACTCACCTAAGTAAAGGATTTACAAGCAAAGCGTCTTTATGGCAGTTGTTATTTTTAATGACACTGACTTAACTGAAAGTTTCCGTGAACTTGACTTTTAAAGCAGTTATAATAAGGCCTCTTACTTTTAATTGAAAGCATTTATGTCACTTTTAAAGGTCATAGCAAACTTATCTACTCGGAAGGGGATCAACACCGTATCGCCTTTTGCGAGCTGACGTCATCGCCTTTCGCGCGCTGTCTGCCGCGAGACAAGGCGTTTTCGTTACGGTGCGGATGTGTGCGTTGCAGTATGGAGTATATACCGACCGCCTCGAGTTGATACGGTTTAGATCCCTTTCCGGGTAAATAAGTGTGCTACGTCCTTTATACCGGTTGCAGACCAAGAGCTAAGCTAAGTTAGTTTCGTTTAGCTCGCATAGCTGACGCAGTTTTCCATAGTCGTGTGTAGACTGAAAACTATGCCAATTCTATGGGAAACTGCGTCAGCTATGCGAGCTAAACGAAACTAACTTAGCTCTTGGTCTGCAACCGGAATTAATCGGTTGTGCAGATGAGAATGATGTTTTTGAGAGGTTGAATTAAGAACATGAGAGTCCAGTTTTGCGGGATACTGGATCCAGGATGCAGGATGCCGTAAGAAGCCCTTACGTAAACAATCTCTCTCGTCGTTGAAATTTGAGTCTTACACCACTGGGATAAGGCATAATATATCACATTGCGAGTCCATATGGTGTGTGGAATAGGTTCAAATGACAATATTGTATATTGGATTCGGACATAGCTTTATCAGTGATTGGATACGCCCCCTCGACAATTTATTGTGTTTTGTTGTTTGAAAAAAATAAATCAGTGATATCTATGTCCTGAGAGCGTGGAAAACTAATAGGTACGCACATAAAGATAACAGCTGACTTAATTAATAAGACTCATATGTTGCAAATAATACACGTGTCTTTCGCGTTATAAAATGAAATAAAATAAAAATTAATAGCGGCTCTATATTTTATACTAAACGAGTCTAAGCAGTTTAATGTTAAGTTTAAGATTTTACGATTCACCCATGCTCTATTAGCCTAGGCGCAGACCACCTATTTTTAGTCGGCCGATAGTTGGGCCCGATTTTAATTTGTATGAAGAATCAATCGGTGTACTCGTAATGTACGCACATCCATACATGCCCATACTGATTAACTGCCCAACTAAACTATCGGCCGACGAAAAATCGGTGGTCTGTGACTAGGCTTATGCTACTTTTTTAAAGAATAGCAGATGTTACGTAAAAAAAACATCTGGGCTAGTTTCTCAGATTAACTTTCATCTGTCGTCAGAAATTTGGATTCAGTAAAACCAGGTCTTGATAACTAGCCCATTGTCATTCATTTAAAAGAAGGAATGCGTGCCCAAAAAACTGCACGCAGGAAGATATTAATGAATGCTACTGACAACGCCACTTTTGTAGCGGAGTTTTAAGCTGACACTGTATATGTTTGTTATCGACACGTCAAGAAGAAAAGAAGGACAAACGGTTTTACAAAAGTACAGATTATTTCCCACTGAGAATCAGTGTCCCAATGCTCCCAAATACTGCTGAAATTCCAGAATAGTGCTGAAAGAGCGCCTTTTCAGCAGATGGGCTCACAGGCTATTTTGTTTTAGTTTCGCTTCTGCAAATAAGTATTTTGTTTGCTAGACTTTCGGGTACACTGTCCTTGGAACTAGTTACTTTAGTCCCCAAAAATTGCTGTTTGGGGGCCAATGTAGACTTGCGAGTAAAATTATTAAAGTAGCTTTTGCGTACTAAATATTAACAAAAAAAGCCTAACTGTAAAATTTCATCGATATCTGAACAGTAGACATTGAATAGAATTACCGATATACGATATGTTGAATAGTTCAAATGAGAATCTACCGTGGGAGAGCCACGCTTCGGCATGAATGGGCCGGCTCGACCGGAGTGATACCACGGCCTCACAAAAAACCGGCGTGAAGCAGCGCTTGCGCTGTGTTTCGCCGAGTGAGTGAGGATACCGGAGGCCCAATTGGGGGGGAATGGGATTTAAAAGGTTGGCAGCGCACTTGTGACTTCACTGATGTTGCGGGTGTACATGGGCGACGGCAATTGCTTACCATCAGGTGATCCGTCTGCTCGTTTGCCTCCTATCACATAAAAAAAAAAAAAAAAAATTAAGTCAAAGAGCCTCCAAAAATGACGGCTTAGTTTGTTTCAGTGTGACAGCACATCTAGACAAAAAATGCGGTATCTTACACAGTGTTGTAATAAGAACGAGTTTACTTTAAAAGTATGAGCCAAAGCACACGATGCATTGCGGCGGCGGTGTGACCCTACAGCGACGTCGCTGCGTCGTCTTACATAGAAATATCTGTGGCGGGCACACGAGCCGCAACGCATCATGTGCTCTATATGCTGTCGACGTACATCTAAATATATAACTCAAGGTGACTGACTGACTGACTGACTTACTGACTGACTAACTGACATAGTGATCTATCAACGCACAGCCCAAACCACTGGACGGATCTGGCTGTTTGGCATGCAGGTAGATGTTATGACGTAGGCATCCGCTAAGAAAGGATTTTACGAAACTCCACCCTTAGGGGGGTAAAACGGGATCCACGCGTACGAAGTCACGGGCGGCCGCTAGTTCTTCATATAAAAGTTATTTTAATTCAGTATAAAATATCAGGAAATAATATACTGAAAATAAGTTTTATTGGTGGTATAATATTGGCCTTAGGAAAATAACTATAAGTTTGACATTTTTATAACCACTAAAATACCGTAGACACGTTTGAGGTACCTACTAAAAATAAATCCAAGGAATGTATATTTTATTCGCTGTGAATAAATTGAACGATTAATATGTGGCATTCTATTTATACTCGATTAAGTCAGAAGGAGAAAACAACATTATTCCAAATGAAATAAAGACGTGCTGCGAACTTTTTGGCTACTTTGGGTGACACGAACTATTTGACGCCGATTGTGTACGTATCTAAAATTTAATCTAGGTGAAGTTTTTTCATATTAGTGCGATAATTTATCAGTAAAAGTTTATGTAGGTATAAAATAACTCGGAAAATCTCATAGCTACTTGAGGGAAGAAATAAGAAGAATATTAACTCAATATTCATCCCCCATCGGGACATATAAATGCTACTCAGATCAATGTAATATCGTCATTTGCACCGTACTGTACCACCTTTTGAATACTAATACCAGAACGTTTGACAAAACACACCATATTGAACCTTACGCTTTTTGAATAGGGTTTATCCTTGTTTATGTGCCCTCTCGAAGTGCATATGCGAAATGTATGATAAACTAAACTGGACCGTATGCTGTTTGGAACAAGGTTGATTTTCAAACGATACGGTATGCAAGATGCATATAACATCTAATGCAGTTAAGGGTGCTACACACCAAGAATCTGTAACTAGGAAAGTTAGAGACACGCAAATGGTGTTTTATTGAGGACTAGTCTTTGCCCTTGGCTTCTTCCGCGTTCAGTGAAAAATAGCTTGATTACCCTTTTCCGGTTCAGAAGTAAAAATTGTCTTCTTATAAATTCTTGAAGAGTTTAAAAAAATTAAAGCCTAGTTCGCATCAATATTTATGACTATGTATGTATATTTTAAAGACCCTTGAAAAGGAGGCTGACAAAGTGACTGAGTTTATTGCAGTGCAACTTCTCAGCACTGGCCCATTTATTGTCCCGAAGCAGTGGTAGGGTTAATACTGGGACGTGTAAAAGTGCTTTTTTTGCAAAAGCCTATTTGCAAAAATAAATGAGTTGTATGAGCTGTCGCTACAATGAGGAATATGCGAACATAGTCCTTCAGATCCCGTCTGGCCAGCGTGGGAAGTGTAAGCCAAATCCTCCATTTGCTTATGGTAATTTTAGTGTCCTGATTCTACAGGCGAAACTAAAATAATTAAGAAAATAATATAATATAATAATAAATAAATCTTTTGACAATTTCACACATCGCCAGCTAGCCCCAAAGTAAGCAACTTAATGCTTGTGTTATGGGTGCTAGCTTAACGGATATACTACTTATATACTTTTTTTTTTAAATACATACATATTATACATAGTAACACCCAGACCCGTCACAGAAATTAAAATTCATCATTTCAATTTCTGCCCGGCCGGGAATCGAACCCGGGACCTCTTGGCATAGTAGCACGTTCTGAACCACTACACCAAACGGCCGACTAATATAAGAAATAATAACATAAGAAAAGGAATCGTTTCTGTTTCAGACAGAAGTTTGTCAAAGTGACGACTTTACCAACGTACTTCCTATCAATGTCACCTTTAAATAGGTCAAAGGCTTAACTCAAAAATTGTTTTCACAAACATTTTAGAGCGTTGCGAAGATACTCCATCTTCTGATGTTTTCTTCGCAATCAAAATAATTAAAATCAATTAATTAATTGGCTCAACTTTTGATTTTCAATTTCAGTAGGACTCAGAAGTTTTCATCGACGAACTCATTAAAGATATTAGCAGGAATTAATTTAATTATACAATTAGTAATTTAAAGACAATTTTGCGTCATTGAGAGCGTATTTGCTAGGCCAAAGGTTGAATTCTCGCACAATACAAACATTTGTGCTCATTTATTAATATTGATTATAATTAGTTATGTTCACTTCATCCGTTTCAGCCGAATGACGTCCACTGCTGGACAAAGGCCTCCCCCAAGGATTTCAACATTATTGTAAAAATTATTTGCATAGATGTAAATAAACAAAGTTGTAGTTAGGTGGACATGGCAAATAATTGTAGGTATGTATTATCATCATAGGTGCAAAAACTACGTAAATGAATTTAGATTCAAGTCGATGGATCTAATGTAGAGACATTATGACACTAGACAGAAAAGCAAAAAGAAATAAAAATTAACTTATTACACATAAAAATACATAAAACAAAAAATTGATTTTGTAAAAAAAACTGTGTGAAAAAAAGGTCAGTTTTAATTTAGGTTTCAATGATTCAATGATGAATTCAAAAATGCTAATGATTATTGTTTGGACTGTTTTATCTTTTATACCAATGATATTAAAACAACGTTTATCTTGGATAGCAAATCCTATTACATAATATACTCATTTTACGTTTCGATTCGAGAAAAAGCCGTCTCTAAATTCTTAAAAAGTGTTACCGCAATAAAATTTTATATCCACCGGATTCTCCGAACAAATCCTGACCTTCGGGGTCTCCATCAAAAGATTTTTATGCTCTCAACACCAAAGAAAGAAATCTTGAAATAGCATTTTCGGCAGAACAGCTTTTGTGAGTTTAAAACCATCAAACAACATCAAACGAATTGGAGAAAATATTTGGGTACAAAATGTACAGTTCACTTGCAAAATGCAATACTTTTTTAACAAACCTCGTTTATTATTACCAATGTTAGCTTTGTTTTGGTCTTCGGGATGAAAGCTAGTATTTAAAGGTGTTAAGTCTCATAATAGTTTATTTTTTCATTTATTTTCTTTCTCTTATTTTCTCATCAGAAATCGAATTTTATCGAATAACGTGAAAAGTAAAGTTCTTCAAGAGTTCTGTTTCTTATTCAATATTATATTTTACGTGCTTATATCATCATCATCATCATCATCTAAATGACTACTATGATAAAATACCTCTATATTATCTACGATATACTGCATGTACAGTCGACAGCACGTCAACGTAAACAATGTGGTATCTTACGTAGTTGCGATAAGGGCGACTTTGCAACGAAAATGTATAGTCTAATGTGCTGTCGTCTGTACGAGTTAATAGCCTTAACAGCAAAAAAACACCATCCCCAACTTCTGTACTATACTCACGAAGTTACTGACGAAATTTCTTTTACACGAGCAAACAAGGATATTTGTTACAAACCTGGAACGTGTAGCTACATCAAAAGAGTTCCTGTTTTTCTGCAGCCGACTCTACATGTCTGGAGCAAACCCATAAAAATCGCTGATATGTTTACGAAGCGATTTTGTTGACTGAATTACTTGTTTACCTGTTCAATGTTCATTCTGCAGGTAAAATTCTCATTGCAGTACCTCTAGCATGAACAACTTTCGTCTTCGAATCGTTTGCGTATTCGATAAAATTCGATACTCAATCTTCGAAATAAATGATAACGTGACAATTTTGATTCTCAAAATAAGTTTCGTGCAACCACATCTCATACTAAGTTCACTTTACGACACGTTCACAAGGGCGCTGTTGTAGTTTTCTTACTAAATCTTTTGATGGCGATTTGAGTACGCAAACGATTTGAACTCGAAAGTTTTTTTGTGCTAGCCGTACAGGTGAGCATTGATTAAACCATCGTTTTGAATCGATTAATAATTTAGGAAAGATGTAAAATTATATGGTGATACGTCTCGTCAAATGTAGGGTGTGTCCCTTGCTCGATGGACCGACTATGAATAATAAATTGTAATTTACACTTTCATAATATGGGTCATGGACATTGTCACATCGTTCAGTTTCAGTTTAATATATTACATAGAGATATGGAGAGATGCCAACTAATGCGCTGAGTTCGAAACTCAGTGTCGCATTAGAAATTCACACACATAAAGTAATCAAAATATTAACTCATTATCCACTGCGGTATCAGTACTCAACGTTCGAATAAACTTTAGCAACTACGCAAGCAATGTAAGTATTATGACGTCGCTGCTGTCATCATTGTGTTCTGTTTTTGGGCATATTGCTGCGACACCGGCCCCGCCCATTTGTCACATCTCCCCTTAGTTTCTGTGATCTGTGGTATGTATTCTGTTCTTAGGTTAGAATAGCTTGAAACATAGTGAAAGAAATACGTCACCGACACTACGAAATATTATTGATTGAAAGGCTTTTATGGTGTAAAATTAAAAAGGATATTGTACAAATATTCACATTACATAATGGTTTTAGTTTGGATTCCGGAAAAGTTAAGAGAAGAGAAGAAAATAACAATCGATAAAGAAAAATAAATTAAAAGAAGTATCTCGTTTGGTGGTAGGTACTTGCGACCAACAAACTTCAAAGAGGGACGACTCGAAAAAGGAGATACAAACTGGAGTTCGATATCCCTCAAAATTTGTTGACCAACTCGTAATTGAATTATCTGCGAAGGTTACTACTTTCAAAAGTTCAGAAAATTAACATATAACAAAACCATCATATTCTTTTTCTATCCCATTAAACTCGTAACAAAGCTGCAAAGAGCCAAGTAAATTAATAATTTAACTGGGCAAAAGAAACTGAGACAAAGCGAAACACATTAGATATTCTCTTCGTTCGACTGTAACCTAATAAAATTACATGCAGTACTCTTATTAGATTATGCTACTTACATTTATATTGCGTGAGATGTTTGTTTATAAATCTCAAGTGAATCAATGTTAAGGAGATACTCGTAGAATACAAAAAAATATACATACAGGCTGGAATTTTTTATTGCCACCTGAAAGGAAAGTACTCATAATACTCTAGATAGAAAATTTTAGTATGACATTAATTTGTCTACCTGTGTGTTATACTTTAAGTTGGAACCAAATAAATGTTTTTCTTTCTTTCTTTCTTTCTTTCTTTCTTACTTACAAGTCAACCTTCACTGTTTGGTTGGTATAATCTGTAGGTCTAGGATGCGCGCCACGATATATTTTATCGAACTATTTTATCGATTTTGCAATCAGGCATTGTAAAGACACGGTATATTTAAAATTTCATTCAATTTGAACCAGTAGTTTAAGAATTATAACGGGTCAAAGTTACTTAATTTTGTCACTCACTGACTGACTCACTGACTCACCGATCATCAAAACTCTAAGGCACTTCTAGCAGACCTAGAAGCTTCAAATTTGGAATATAAGTAGTGTTTGGTGTATGAATCAAGGAAAAACTAAAATATTTGGGGGCACGGTAGTGCAACCGCCAAGTCGAGTAAAATTTTTCAATTTCGGTCCAGTTTTCTAGATACATAACTGCTGTCTACAAAATACAAAAAGAAATGATATTTGGGGGCACGGTAGTGCAACCGCCAAGTCGAGTAAAATTTTTCAATTTCGGTCCAGTTTTCTAGATACATAACTGCTGTCTACAAAATACAAAAAGAAATGAGATCCCATCAAAAACAATACTTGTCAAAAAAACCAAGTCTCGCAACTCAGTTGTTCTACGGTAAAAAGTTGTGAGATCCATGTAATACCAAGTCCAGGCCAGGAAATCTTTAACGTTTTACATAAATATATTGACTTGGCCATCGCATGAAAACACGTGTAAATTAAATTATTTAGTGCGATGGCCAAGTCAATAATTATATTTATGTAAAACGTTAAAGATTTCCTGGCCTGGACTTGGTATTACATGGATCTCACAACTTTTTACCGTAGAACAACTGAGTTGCGAGACTTGGTTTTTTTGACAAGTATTGTTTTTGATGGGATATAACTCAATCGGTGTCATATAAAATTTAGATGACTGACTGACATATCAACGCACAGCCTAAACGGCTAAACGTAGGCACTTGAAATTTGGAAGGGACGTAGCTTAGGTACCATAGAGGTGCACTAAGAAAGGAAATTCCCACGAGAACGGGAATTAGCGGGAAAATCCTTTTGTATGAAAAATCTAAACCGCTTAAGTTAGACGCTTGAAATTTGGCATGCAGGTACCTTAGTAAACTTAAAGCTTAGTTACAACAGGATATTGCAAAATTCCCACGGGAACGGGAATTAGCGGGAAAAAACATTTGTATGAAAAAATCTAAACCGCGTAAGATAGATGAAGGGGATAAAACGGGATCCACGTGTACGAAGTCGCGGGCGGCCGCTAGTAATATTATACAAATGATATCCGGGCTTCCTTACCTACTGCGTACCCTTGCTCTTAACCAAAAAAGTCCATAGAGATATCATAAAATTATTCAGAAACACCTTTTGTAATCTATGTATGGAATGCAATAACATTATTGAGTACTTCATAACGTCATGCCAGTCAATTATGCCGTATTCACAAACATTACTATGAGGTCTCACAGTGCGCGTGGACACACAGGGTGACACACGAACCAATCATTCAACGCTGTGCGTTCGATTTGCTGCTTCAGAAGCAAGCATCGTTTGTGAATAAGGGCTTTAGTGTGGAACATTTGGAGTCAATTGCGGAAAATGGCGGAGTTATTTGAACATTTCACTATCGTAGTTTTCGTAGGTATAGATCTTTAGCTTTTTGAGAATGTTCTATTGTTTATGTTCATCAAGGATAATGTGGGATTCTAATAGTGAAAGAATTTTCCAAATCAGTTTACTAGTTTTGGAGTTTGTTCTACGCAAACAAACAATCAAATCTTTCCTCTTCATAATTTAGTGTAAACAAAAATGTAAGCTTACTATTCCTTATTTCATTATGCCTAAAGCTTATGAAGTATAACAATTTGCATGCTGAACCATTTCGCCAAAGAGTTCCTTTTAAACTTGCGAAGAAAAACGTGTATCAGACTCGTATTTACGTTGAGTGGGAGATAAGTAGGACACAAGTCGACAAATGATGCCCTTGGGAGCAATTTGTGATAATTTCTTTAGGAACACTTTGTTGGATGTTTCATATCGTCTTTATTTTACCCTATCGTACGATAGAAAATAATGACGTTTGAATGAGTCCCAATACACTGTCGATTGTCAATATAAATGATCTATAATTCTAATATTATACATGCGAAAGTAACTCTGTCTGTCTGTCTCGCTTTCACGCCTAAACCACTGAACCGATTTTGATGAAATTTGGAATAGAGATAGTTTGATACCCGGGAAAGGACATAGGATAGTTTTTATCCCGTTTTTTAAAACAGGGACGCGCGCGATAAAGTTTTTCTGTGACACAAAACTCCACACGGGCGAAGCCGCGGGCGGAAAGCTTCATAAAACGATCGAGGAAATTTTTGGTTTTTGAAATTGATGGTTCAATTTTACTTCTAAGAATGAACTTGAATAACGACAGGGAAATAGCAGTTACTTTCTACATTTTATTCAGGTTTTATTCGTCCATTGGGGAGGTGTTCTTTCATTCCTGTTTTATAGATTATCTTATCAAAGAAGCAAATGAAGGATTTAATTGGATCGGGTCGAGATATTTTACTGGCGATCAAATGACCAAATCATCATCAGATGATGAACAATTTTTTTGTGGAAGTACTGTTGGTTTGCTCTTACCTAGAAATGTGTATTTAATGGGTTGATTAGGTACTATAATGTTTACTAAGCTAATATACCCGTATACATCCTAGTTATTTATAAATAAATTATGAATAAAAATCACACTTAATTATGTATCTGGTACTGAAATAAGTGAGACAACGTTTGATAAACACTTTCGAAATCTAGATCTGCCCTTTATCCAGCAAAACAAGAAATAACAAATCTAATCAGTGTCCAACACAGCAAACACTTGACGCGACTACATCATTACAAGAACTGATGCACATTTCTGATAACTGATAAGAAGATCTTGAGATATGGTTCAATACACTGAATGGCGCCAAGGAGTTTCTGATAAGGATTTGCCTTACATAGTTGTTTTAAAACTATAACAAGTGATTAGGTAGGTCCACAAGGTGGTTCGACGACCTCATATTTTATAAGTAGCAGGAAGGCGCGAGATGCAGGCCGTCACTAACCGGCCGTTGTGGAAAACATTGGGGGAGGCCTATGTTCAGCAGTGGACGTCCTATGGCTGAAATGATGATGATGATGAAGCGATTAGGCTTCAGTTATTTTCGCAGTCGCGGATGCCCTAACTAAGGGTAATAAATAATCATTTCAAGAAATCTATGGCCCTTCGAAAGCTACATCGGTCAAAATTCTATGAAAATTCGAACCTAGCCGTTTATCATCGTCATCATTATTTTAAGCCTATGACAGTGTCTTGCTGGAAGTAACCTTTCTTCAAGCTTGTTTTTTTCACCAAAATTCAATATCAGTAAGTATATTCTTGAAGTCATCAATTCCAGAAAGAATTTAAAACTAGATCAAACTTTTCTAAAAATCTGAGTTTCAGGCTCTCAAAAAATGAAAAATTTTCGCGTTTAATTTTTATATTTTTTTTACAAAATTCCGTATACAACCCATTGGGAAAATTTTACATTTTGATCTTTACCTGACCTTGTACAACTCTCGGAAACCATAATTAATCAACCGCGCCGGTCACCCATCCGTTCCTGAACCGCTCACAACAATGTTTAATGTTTAACTTTAGTAATTTATTCCGTCCGCAGATGCCACCTTATCAGAACCTTCGAGTTTAATGTTTTTAGCAACTTTTCCTCAATAATTTGCCATGACAAGGGTGTTCCATAAATTCGTGCGCCGCTTATTCTAATTCGCAAAAATGAAATTGGGATTTTTCTAGCCAAATTGGACCTTACTTGGGAGGTACAGTCTCCACTTTAAGTTCAACTCCACAGCATCTTATGTAGAGGTAATAAGAGCGATTTTGTAACGAACTTGTTTACTCAGTTGTGGTGTATACTGTAGGGATTATCTTGAAGGAACGTGGTTTCTTTTTGAACAGACTCAGTGACATTGAGATGGGTCGTTCTTACAGGGAATGACATCTCGTACAGAACAGACGACAATTTCCCTAATTATCACTACATAGTATAAAACAAAGTCGCTTTCCTGTCTGTATGTCCCATTATATGCTTATATCTTTAAAGCTACTCACACTATTTTGATGCGGTTTGGGCACGTAGGGCATGACATCCTGTGCTTCATCGACTGGGCAACAAAACCGCACTTGCACTCCAAGTTTGGGCCATCCAAGAATCCAAACCTGAACATATTGTCTTTACTACGGCCGACCTGCGTCCGAAGTCTATTAAAGACTTCCAGGTAAGCTAGGGGAGCTCATGTCCAGGAGGAGGACTCTCAGAAATAGGGACAAAAGGGCAGGGAAGAGGAAAGTTTATGTATAGTTGGCACCCGTGCAAAGTCGGGGCGGAGTGCTAGTATCTACTACGAGTATAATACAACTAAGTTAGCTAAAGAAAGTACGATGTAATTCAATTACGATTGTGTAGGCATTTGCGAGTGACATCTAAGACGGTATTTTTAGAACAGGCGTTAGGCCCGGCTTCCACGAAAACGGAGACATGAGGAAATGTATTGTATGTAGTACCTACTGACAGTAACAAAATTTTCACCAATCCTACTCCATGATACTCCATGGCTAGGGTCTTAGCTTCATTTTGTCAAAAGAGGAGAGAAGATATGTTTGATTGACCAATCAGACTTCGTTATTTCCATATTACCTCTTCACTCAGCTTCATGCAACTCAATGTATTTTTACCACCGAAAAAAAAGAGCCTCTCATAATGTATCATCATCATTGAAGTAATAATATTATTATAACTCAATGTCCCCTAATGATTTCCACAATGGCCGGTTGGTGGCGGCCTGCATCCAGCGCCTTCCCGCTACCTTTATGAGGTCGTCGGTCTACCTTGTGGATGGACTCATAATGTATACCAAAATTTTAATACATCCAACTCCATGGCATCCCATGGCTAGGGACTAAAGCTTCATTTTTAAGGTGGGTCGCACATTGTGTGCACCAGTACGCGTGAGATAAGCGCCCGACCTTATTGGCACATGTCATTAAGCCACCCGAAGGCCGCTGACTTAGCTTAACGACTTTTTACGAAGCGGTATCAGTTGGGTGTTACTTTTAAGGTATATTGACACGGGTGTGTGTTAGGGGTGACACCTATGAGAAAGCGGAATTCAGCACGTAGGTAAAAGGTATTAAAGGTCAGTATGTTTCTTTTATGTGATTACTATTGGACTTTACTATTACTATTTACTTTACGAAATGATATTATAGAAATACGAAATGGTGGTACATCATTTTATAAACTGTGAAAATTTTTATCCTTTAACAAGATTTCAAGCCAAAAAGAGGGTATGGGATGGTTACTGGTGTGGTATGGTCAGCTGAAAGATAAGGTGAATCATAGAGTAGGTATGCGGATACTTAAATCACCAAACTTCAGCAAACGTGGTGCTGATGACCTTGTCTATGCTTGACGGACTGATGACCTCAAAAAGCTCCTTGGTCTTCTTGGAAGACCTATATCCAATAGACAAGACAAGACTACTGAAAATTTGTAGAAGAGGATTTTTTGGAGGCTTTAAAAAGCGCTTTCCCAAAATTCCATAAGAGGCTTTTCAAGTCAGGTCGTAGCATTCTCAATGTACCTTTAAATAGCCTAGCAACAAGCTAATTATTAAAAAACAAATCCTATTATCTTTATTTGGGAAACTCTTTAGACTGTAGCGTAGGAATATAAAGTACTTACTGACGTAAAGGCTTCCACCTAATTTTTTTTTATTAGTGTTGTTTACACATTTGCCATACATTGCTCGCTTTACTAATATGTACTTGACTAACCTTATTACAGTACAGTCAGCATCAAAAGTTCGTAACACCCAAAGTAGCCAAAAAGTTCGTAACGCGTCTTTGTTTCAATTGTTATAAGATTGTGTTGGCAACTTTTTGGCCACTTTGTGTCTCACGAACTATAATATTTGACGTTGACTACCTATTTATAAATATTTTGACCTTATAAAATCTTAAAAATCTAATTTTAATTAATATCTAAATCGTGTAAACCTATAACTACGTTACCAATGGTTACCATAAAAATTAAGAGTCATTTTTATAGACTAAAATAACTAAGTAACCCTTGTCTCTACATGTTGGTAGGGCAAACTATATTTGGGACGTCTAAGCGCCCTAGAAAGAGCCTAAGAATTGAATAAAACTTTGACTTCTAATATTTACACGACCTTTTCCAACTTTTCTCTCCATTTTTGTACAAAAAATATTTCTAAGAAAGTTTTCCAGCAATATTCCTACAAATATTTGTAAAAGAAACAAATTGGTCCAGTCGTAATCGTAAACTAGCTAACTTACTGCCAAAGTGTTGCCATAATCAAGAAATGAAATCAAAACAGCCAGGTTCTCAGTGTTGCCACCCACAATCTCGCATGACTCCAAAACGTTAATGCCAAAACATAAAACTTAACGGTAAAACCCCAAACATTTTGCGTTTTTCTTGAATATTCCATGCTTTCTCTGCGGTATGGCCACAGGTATTATTAAAACAACCAGTCCTAATAAATTTAAAATAAATTAGTAATTTGATTGAGGATAATATAATATAATAGTAGCCACGATAGCCGAACGGTGAAGGGGTCGGACTGGCCGACTCGTGATCCGGGGAACGCGGGTTCCCGCCGCCGCTCGACTATTGTGGTGAGCTCACTCGTGATACAAGCATATTTAGCTTAGTACGAGGGGCTAACGGGACTATTTTTTTAGCCGAATTTAAAAAGGAGGAGGTTCTTAACTCGACTGGTTTTTTTTTTCATACAGAAAAAGCCACTGTAAAAGTTAGGGTTACGTTATACCATAAAATCTGATTTTTATGTATCATATTAATTTGGGGCAATGATTAGAAGTGGTTTCCTCATCAGCCAGACAGTTTTGACAGTTCCAACTCCTTGCCAGACAGTTTTTTTAAGATAGCTGCCAAAGCCACGATGACCCAAACTTTATGATTCACCAACATTCTATCCTTTGTTGGGAGCATACGCTGACAAATTTTCAGCTTTTATAAAATGACGTAGGTCTAGCGTTCACTAGCTCTTAGTCTAATACGTATAGTGGTAGGTCCTGTACGTATATTACTTGCAACCTGGTATGCGAACGAATAGTATCTCTGAATGCGATGTGTGCTTGACACACACTTCGCTACGTATTGTTTTTATTTTAATTACTTTGTGTGTGTGAATTTCTAATGCGACACTGAGTTTCGAACTCTGCGCATTAGTTGGCATCTCTCTAGATCTCTATGTTATGAACAGACTGATGTGTCAGATCAAAATCATAAAAAAAAGTCATAAAACTCATTTATTTATGCAAGTAGGCTTTTAAAAAGCACTTTTACACGTTCTACTGATACTGAGCCCTACCACTGCTTCAGGACAATAAATGGGCCAATGCTAAGCAGAGAATCTACACGAGAGAGAAGCCACGGGTAAAAACTAGTTAGGTTTTATAACCTGGCGGTTCTTCTCAGCCTATTAATGTATCTGTCCGTGTAAACGTTTAACCCAAATTTTGGGTGCCATTTTATGAGCTCTGGGAATTACATTATTTGGGCGAGGGATTGAAGGTTCAGTTGATAAAGGATATTAGGGGAGAGCTCTTTATAGAATTAGCGAGATTAAATAATTTCACGGTAATTAATTCATAGATAACATGGGAACATTTTGGTTAATTGTTCGAACAATTTAGAGAGGCTAGGCTGTTATGTAGCAAATAATTAATTAATAGTTTTTTTCTGCGTGAATTTCATTTTGTCTGTCTCTATTATGTTATTCTGATGTATCTACACACGGTAGTGTATCCAGCCAAGTTCCAGTAACAGAACTTGCGTAATATTACACGCATGTTATGCGAGCTCTATGTACCTCGGTTCTACGAAATGATCGGACGATGTCGTCTAGACGCTGAGCTTGCGTTTGTTGGCGATAAGCAGCCCTGCGCCTGAGCATCGAGCCCGGTTTTACAGCAGTCGAAGACTTGTATTCAATAAGGTTAGTTAGTTAAGTAAAAATTGTAATTAAAAATAAATATATTTTTTTCGCAAAAGCTCTCGGCTAGAGCTTAACTGGCGCAGTCGGTAGGACGTGCTGAACTGGACAACTAAAAATCGTGTTCAGTGTCCGTTTCAACGGTTTACAGTGCGAACTATTTTCCCGAAAAGTGACTTTTTACGTTTTGTGGAAGCTGCGACGCCTTGGGGGTTCACTTCACTCTCATAAGGACTAATTATGGCGAAAGTGTTTGTGTTTGTGATTATACTGTGAGTACGCTTGGTTATTCTTACACAAGTTCATAACTCTCCTTTCCCGAATTCCAAGAATACTGTAATATTGTAAAAAATAATTAATAAAAAATATAGAGTTCACTTTGAGTAATAAATAAATAGATAAAATACATAGGATTATCGAAATCCATAATTGTGTTTATTTTTATATTTTATCAATTGATTTTTGTGTGTTTTAGCAATAATGGCACAGTTACAACTTTTTGATTTAGCACTTAAAATAGTGCCTGAATATAGTGGAGATGCAAACTCATTGTACAGATTTTTAAATACAGTAGATAACATTTATTTACAATATTTTGATGCCGCAAATAATGATAATTTTCAAAATGTGATTATTATTAATGGAATTATCGGAAAATTGAAGGGAAAAGCTCTCGAAATAATTGACGTTAATGCCGCAAATACATGGCCTGCAATTAAAGCAGTGCTTATTCAAAATTTTTCGGACCAAAGAGACGAAAATTCCTTAAATCGCGACCTTGTAAATTTACATCAGGGTAACGAGAGCCCCCAGCAATTTTACGATAAATGTGTGAATTTATTGACAACTTTGATGAATTACATAAATATTCACAATGACGATCCAAACGTCATTGCATGTAAACGAGATTTTTTCACGGCCCAGGCTTTAAAGACCTTTTTAGCTGGATTGCGAGAGCCCTTAGGCTCTACGATTCGGGCTATGCGCCCCGAATCTTTACCTAAAGCGTTGCAATTTATTAAAGAGGAAAATAACATCATGTATTTACAGAAACGTTTTCAGCCCCAAAATAATAACAACGTCAATAATAATAATAGACCGCAAAATCAACAAACAAACCAAAATTTCAGACCGAATAATTTTCAAAAATTGCCACCTAATTGGTATCCACAAAAACCAAATAATATGAATTTCAACCAAAACCGTTTACCTTGGAATAATAATCAAAACCAACAGAATTTCAGACAAAATTTTAATCAGTACAGACCAAACCAAAATCAGCAAAACAGACAAAACTATTTTTATCAAGACCCGAGACGCACTCCTAGGCCGAAACCAACCCCTATGAGTGGAATTTCGTACCCGAATGCACAAAATAACAACAATAACACACCGAGATTTATTCCAAATCCTAATTATAGACCGCAGCAACTAAATCCACAAAATCCAAATTATTTCAAAAATGTTGGCCACTACCCCGATTTCGTTTTTGAGGAATTAAATCACAACGAAACAAATGATGATTTTGCTGAACAAAATTATTATTATTCCGAATGTGACCAAAATAATTTCGAGCCAGAATTTATTCCCGCTCCATGTGATGACATGAACTATTGCGAGGCTGCCTCCGGTTCTCAAACTTCAAATGTTCCTGAGGAACAAAATTTTTGCGAAGTCCCAGACCACAACAACGAAACGTGATACAAGTTAATGTTCATTCGAAAAGACAACTTCCGTATATACAGATAAATAATCCTCCCCTAAAATTACTTATTGACACTGGTTCTAACCAATCATTTTTGTCTCCGGAGGTCATAAAAAAATATTATCCAAATTTTCAATTAAACCACGAACCATTTTCGGTCACAAATGTGCATTGCACTACACACCACAAATATACAATTGATATACCACTTTTTGACGAATTTAACACAAAACAAATGTGTAAATTTTATGCATACAAATTTCACAACGTTTTTGACGGCCTCATTGGCTTAGATTTGTTGGAAAATCTCAAAGCAAGTGTCAACCTTTCAAGTAAATTGTTGATTACAGAATTTGCGAAAAACCCTATCCGTATGATGGATACTGGAGTTCACAACCTTTTTGAGGCGTTAGTCAAAGCTAATAGCACTACCACTGTTAAAATTCCCGTAAATACGGAATCTGGCGAAATTTTCATCCCGGAAAATCTCCTTAATCAGTGCATTATTCCGCCATTAATTACATATTCACAGAAGGGACACGCTTACATTGAGATTAGTAATCCAAGTCGTAATGACATTATCGTCAATTTGACACAACCTTTGAAGTCGGTTCCCCTGGAAAAAAATTTTGATTGTTTTAATATTGAGACACCGATGCCAAAATCATCCAACATAGAATCCCTTCTTCGAACTGACCATATGAACGAAGAGGAAAAGCAAAAAATAGTTAAACTTTGCAAAGACTACAGTGACATTTTTTATTATGAGGATTGCCCTCTCACTTTCACAAATACCATCAAGCATCGAATAAAAACCACTGACGAAATTCCTGTTTACACAAAATCTTATAGATATCCGTTCGTACACAAAGCAGAGGTTCAGTCACAAATAAATAAGATGCTTCAACAAAAAATTATACAACCATCTGAGTCTCCCTGGTCCTCTCCAATCTGGATAGTAGCAAAGAAACCTGATGCATCTGGTCGGCAAAAATGGCGCCTAGTTGTAGACTACAGAAAGCTAAATGAAAAAACGATCTGCGATAGATATCCTATCCCAAATATATCTGACGTATTAGATAAATTAGGTCGTTGTCAATATTTTACCACGCTCGATTTGGCGAGTGGTTTCCATCAAATTGAGATGCACCCCGACGATATACAGAAAACCGCTTTTACAGTGGAAAACGGCCATTACGAATATTGTCGCATGCCGTTTGGCCTCAAAAATGCGCCTTCAACCTTCCAAAGAGCAATGGAAAATGTTCTGCGGGGGTTGATCAATGATATCTGCGTTGTTTATATGGATGACATAATTGTTTTTGCAACTTCCCTTCAGGAAAGTATTGCCAACACTGAAAAAGTATTCCAGCGACTTAGAGAAGCAAATTTCAAAATTCAGCTAGATAAATCGGAATTTCTCAAACATGAAACCGCTTATTTAGGACACATAGTTACACCAGAAGGTGTCAAACCAAATCCTGATAAGGTCCATGCAATCAAAAATTTCCCCATTCCAAAAACACCGAAAGAAATAAAGTCATTTCTTGGTCTTCTCGGTTATTACCGAAAATTCATTCCCAATTTTTCAAAATTAACAAAACCCCTCACTTCATGCCTAAAAAAAGGTGCCAAAATAAACATTGACGACCCAGTTTACGAAAAAACATTCAAAATTTGCCAGGAAATCCTGATGAATGATCCTATTCTCAGCTACCCAGATTTTGAAAAAGAATTTAACGTCACAACTGACGCTTCTCATTTCGCCATCGGCGCAGTACTTTCGCAAGGTCCTATTGGCTCAGACAAACCAATAGCATTCGCCTCTCGAACGCTCAACGACAACGAAGTCAATTATAGCACAACTGAAAAGGAGTTGCTCGCTATTGTTTGGGCGACAAAATACTTCCGCCCATACCTATTTGGCCGAAAATTTAAAATAGTCACCGACCACAAACCCCTGCAATGGCTCGTGTCCCTAAAGGAGCCCAACTCTCGACTCACGAGATGGAAGCTCAAGTTGGCTGAGTTCGACTATGAGGTCGTATACAAAAAAGGAACTTCTAACACCAACGCGGATGCTCTATCTAGGGTCGTTATTAACAACAATGAGACAGAATCCCGTGCTGATCAACCTGAGTCCACAGTTCCACAGAGTCCACGTACTTCAGAAGTTTTAGAAGACATCTTATCTCTTATTGGCAACGTTTCAGAAATTCCCGACGTAGATAATATACAATTGGACCAATTACAGGATGAAACAGTTCACACTAATCAGGAACAGCCAGTTTTAGAAATTCCTATCGCTGAAAAATGCGTCAACACCCATAAAAATCAAATTTTTATTCAATTTGTTTTACACTCACCAGCCAAAGTAGATATTAAAGAGATTTTCCCTGGGAAAAACCGCATAATTGCTCAAATTGGCCTCAATGATTTATCGAAAAACATTATTGATTTATTTAAACATTACATTCGACCTGATATCCAGCATGGCGTTTGGCTTTCAGATTTTAATTACTTACCAGATCTTACCAAAATATTGCAAACAACTTTTAAAAACTCCGCATACGATCTTGTGTTCTGTAAAAACAAATTGCAGGACGTTATTGACACAGATGAGCAGTATCGTATTACAAAAGCTTATCACGAAGGTAAATCTAATCACAGAGGCATAGTAGAAACGGAAAAACAACTTAAAAGGAATTACTATTGGCCAAATATTCCTAAAACAGTAACCGAAATTATAAATAACTGTTCATCTTGTCAAACAAATAAATATGAAAGACATCCCAATAAACAAATGCTCCAATTCACACCGGTCCCTACAAAACCATTCGAAATTATACATGTTGATACTTTCCAAATTAAAGGCCAAAAGTTTCTGACAATTATAGATACATTCTCAAAATATGCTCAAGCATACCCCCTGGATAGCATGACAGGAGTTAGTGTCATTAACTCACTCACGATCTGGATGACTCACCATGGCTTACCTTTAAATATCACCGCTGACCAAGGGACAGAATTTAAAAACCTACCCCTCAAAGAATTTGCCGCATTACACAAAATTAATTTACATTTTACCAGCGTCAATAATCCTCAATCGAATGGAGCTATTGAGAGATTTCATTCGACTATATTAGAACACATTCGACTTTTACAACAAAACCACAAACAGTCCACCATCACTGAGTTGATGCTGTTTGCAGTATTGGCATATAATAATTCAATACATTCCGCCACAGATAAAAAACCTATAGAAATTATTAATGGCCATTTAGATAACCGCGATCCGTTTGACATTCTTTTGGAAAAACAATGTTTACAAAATTACATAAATAAACATAAAGAAATAACAACAACAATGTACGAAAAAATCAACGAACGTCTAAATTCTAAACAAATAAATACTATTAATAAACGTAATGAGACCTTAGAAGCTCCCCTCGAATATGAAGAGGATAAGGCCATTTATTCAAAAAATCCACTTGCTGTCCGCCACAAGGACCAACCGCGATATTTGACTAGGACCGCCGCGAGAGATTTGGGTATTAAAGTTGCAGACGTCAGAGAACAAGAGTACCATAAGCGAAACATACGAAGGCCTCTTAAAATGCAACGTTCTTTGTTACAGGACGACGGCGAGCTACCCGGCACAAGCCGAGGAAGCGAAACTAACGCCGATGACTGATAACCCCGGAATATTGCCATTCAAATTAGGATTATCTAAAGTTAAACAAACTGATCACGTCTTTTTACATCTTATTAATTTAGACAGCATTAGAGACCAAATAATTATCACCAAAAATCAGGCTCTCACCCTAGAGGCTTTGATTAGCGATTTAAATAGGGATTATAAATTTAGATTTGTTATTTTACATCAGTTTATTTCTGATAAACTAACTAGTATCCTCGATAAGTTTAATTTGTTAAGTCAATCTAGATTTAGAAGAGCGCTTATTGATGGACTTGGTACGATTATTCATAGTATTACTGGTAATCTAGACCAGGACGATGCCGTAAGATACGATAAAGCAATAAACATACTTCGGAAAAATCAAAACGAAATTACACACCATGTTAATGAGGCAATTACTTTGAACAAACTCTTTTTGAAAAATTTTAATACAACTATTTCGTCTATTGTTCAGAATCAAAACAAATTATCAACAAAGATTTCGGAAATTTTAAGACAAGTAAACTACTCTGAACAATCTTTTATTGATTTTGTAAAATTGGACAGTTCTTATAAATTATTGGAAATTAACGTACAAATTATTTTGGAAACCCTGACTGATCTAGAGACAGCGATATCACTGTCTACGAAACATATTGCTTATCGTAACATACTATCGTCCTCAAATGTAGCATATTTTGTATCAGAACTTACTAAACATTACAAGCCTGATCAATTGGTAACGACCGATTTGAAAGAATCTCGTATTTTTTGTAGCTTTTTAGACATAGGCTCTTACTTTAGCGATAATAAGTTGATATTTGTTATAAAAGTACCGATATTCTATATGGATATATTTACATACTATCAATTGTTCCCAATCCCCACATCCAATAATACTATCCTTATTCCTAACAAATCCTACCTGGTTATGAACGAAAATGCGTACCAGTACTTGGAATCACCCTGCATAAGAACAGGAAAATTTCACTACTGCCAAGAAAACACTCTCCTGCAGAGCCCGGAACAAAATCGTAACTGTGTGTACGACCTGATTATATCTCAGAAACTATCGTCGCAATGTCAATATGAACAAGTCAAAATAGAGCAGGAAATATTTGAAAAGGTAAATGAAGAATACTACATATTTGTCAGTCCAAACTCTACTAAGCTTCACATACAGTGTGTTCAGGATGAATACATGAAAATTAAAGGAGTATACTTACTACAACTTCCGGAAAACTGCAGTGCATCCAGTGAAAAGCTGAAATTCATAAATTCACATCATACCGTTTACGGAAAACCTATAAAGCTCTATGCGTTCAATTCAGAGGAAGTGAAAATCAGGAACCCCCTTGAGCGACTGAAAATTGAAAATGTGGATTTGAAACAACTTCATAATACTATTGGATTTTTGGAACGAGAGCAGCAAACTTTGAAATTAGAAAACGTAGATATTCAGCCGCATCTATACTGGACCACGCCGCTCTACATAATCTTCATTATAGCAGCTTCATATGTTCTCTACATCAAATGGAGGAAATACATACAGAACAGGGCAGCCGCTGTAACTACAGAAACGGAACGCCCTGTAATTCTACAAACTGAATCCGTTCCTCGGTCTATCTTCAGCAGATAAGCTAAAGAATGGACCTCTATCTCGGCGGGGAGGTGTTATGCGAGCTCTATGTACCTCGGTTCTACGAAATGATCGGACGATGTCGTCTAGACGCTGAGCTTGCGTTTGTTGGCGATAAGCAGCCCTGCGCCTGAGCATCGAGCCCGGTTTTACAGCAGTCGAAGACTTGTATTCAATAAGGTTAGTTAGTTAAGTAAAAATTGTAATTAAAAATAAATATATTTTTTTCGCAAAAGCTCTCGGCTAGAGCTTAACTCGCACCAATCTCTTCAAGCCCAACGAATTGAGGATCTATTGATTTATCATCGGTCGGTCATAATTATACGACCGCTTGAGGATTGAGGGCAATAATACTGTAAAGTCTCATGAAAATCCGTTCAGTACTTTTGCATGACAGAGTAAAAAACATCCATTTCAGGTTTTTACTGGTAATTGACTATAGGTCAACCTTATTTAATTCACCATTGGTGAAGATGTAGCCAATTTATAATCTACTGTTAATCTATAAATGCAAAAGTAGCTTCATTTGCTTATTGTCCTAGTTTGTTGGTTAAGTTTCTATACTTAAGTCGCTTAACCGATGTTTATAATTTTGGTATAGACATTGGATCAATTGGATCGAAGCCAAGGCCGAAACAATCAACTAAAGTGGGCCAGTGACGGCGAAGAAAGTGACATGCCATCAATACTAATATTTCAAAAGCGAAATTAATACGACAACATAATAGATTATGGCCCCATTTCTGGATTAAGATTTTTAGCTCAAGCATCTGGGGGCACGGCAGTGCCCCCACCAAGTCGAGCAAAAAAGCGGCACGGCCGTACCATCCTTTTCTCGAAGCAATTCAGGCCATTTTCGACCGCCTGTAACTTCGTTGTGGATAAAACTAGAAGGCTGAATTTTCATTAGCTATGCAGGCATTGTAAAGACACGGTATATTTAAAATTTCATTCAATTTGAACCAGTAGTTTAAGAATTATAACGGGTCAAAGTTACTTAATTTTGTCACTCACTGACTCACTGACTCACTGACTCACCGATCATCAAAACTCTAAGGCACTTCTAGCAGACCTAGAAGCTTCAAATTTGGAATATAAGTAGTGTTTGGTGTATGAATCAAGGAAAAACTAAAATATTTGGGGGCACGGTAGTGCAACCGCCAAGTCGAGTAAAATTTTTCAATTTCGGTCCAGTTTTCTAGATACATAACTGCTGTCTACAAAATACAAAAAGAAATGAGATTTGGGGGCACGGTAGTGCAACCGCCAAGTCGAGTAAAATTTTTCAATTTCGGTCCAGTTTTCTAGATACATAACTGCTGTCTACAAAATACAAAAAGAAATGAGATCCCATCAAAAACAATACTTGTCAAAAAAACCAAGTCTCGCAACTCAGTTGTTCTACGGTAAAAAGTTGTGAGATCCATGTAATACCAAGTCCAGGCCAGGAAATCTTTAACGTTTTACATAAATATATTGACTTGGCCATCGCATGAAAACACGTGTAAATTAAATTATTTAGTGCGATGGCCAAGTCAATAATTTATGTAAAACGTTAAAGATTTCCTGGCCTGGACTTGGTATTACATGGATCTCACAACTTTTTACCGTAGAACAACTGAGTTGCGAGACTTGGTTTTTTTGACAAGTATTGTTTTTGATGGGATTATCATTTTCTACGAAAGTACTTATGAAAAACAGTTCATATTTACGTTAATGAGCAGCTAAGGATCTCAAGTCAGAAACAGAGGGTATACCGTCCTTGGCCATGCATTAAAACGACAGAATATATCGTAGAAAAAAAGGTGAATTCGGATTCAATCACCCACCTTTTTTTCAACGAGTTTTTCTGTGTGCAAACCAATTTCAGTTCCACGTGGACAAAATCTACTTTCAATCAATACACAGTATAAAACAAAGTCGCTTCGCTGTCTGTCTGTCCCTATGTACCTGTGCTTTAAATCTCTAAAACTACGCAACGGATTTTGATGCGGTTTTTTTAAGACGAAGCAGGGGCGAGTCGCTAGTTAATAATAAGTCGTAATTCTACTGTAATTAACGCATTGAGTAGGAAATATTCATGTGGAATTGTACCACCTAATCCGGCGATACAATATACCCAGTGGGTGTGTATTACCCATCTCTGCCCTTACAATAATTACCTACCTTTCTACATTACTTTTAACATTCGATTTTGTTAATTATCACAGCATCAGCAAATATTGTTAAATATAGCAAAATTCACCTCTTTCTATTTAATAAAGCTCAAATATGAAAGCAAAATGGAAAGTATATTAAAATATAAGCAAAGCTTGTTTTTCCCAGTTCAGCTTTGAACATGTTTCACTCCGTTGTAAAACCTATAAATAGTGCTGTACCCAGTGGTTAGTTTTATCGATAACGATAAAAGAAATAACAATAGTCAATTCTATCGTTCTCATTTCAACCTAATATCGCCCACTGTTAGAGAAAGGCCTCTTTCATGGATTTACACAATGACCGGTCCTGCGCTGCCCACATCCAGGTGCTTCCCGCGACCATAATTATCCTGATCTTCGGTCCACCAAGTGGAAAGCCTGCCATTATTATTACACTACTACGTTCTTACGTTACTACGTTCGCCACATGTAAACTTTTCTACCCAAAAGCCATCAATTCTACGAGTTATGAAAGAAAAAAAGTAGAATCTATTATTCTCGTAATAAGTAGGCGTTAACTTAAATTTAATTAATAATGAGTGTTAAATAAAAATAAATCATAAAAATAACGCTTATGTTGCAATGTTCTACACGTTTACTGAGTCGTGTAATCCATTCGATAACACCTTTAATGCACCTTTGATCAGTGTCTTTGTTAATTTACCCCTGTGTAATGTCTAGCGTGAATAGAAACATTCAAGAATATCGATATGAAAGGTGATCAAATATCGATGTCACCCCAACACTATGAAATCCCTCGGTTCATTTCACTAACATTTTGTACGTTCTGAATATTCAGACGAAACTTATGTTTTGTTGTAGGTACGAAGTCACGTTAACATAACTTTATACCGTAGGTTCACATTATTGTTCATAAAGATTTTTATTAATATTAAAAACGTAAGATAAAAATTGGTGCTTTTAGCCCGACGGATTGAGAAATGAGCAAAGTACTACACACGCAGTTATTGGAATATTCAAGATATTCTTAGTAAGGGTGGATTCGACTAAACAAGAGTTAATAATTATTAATCTCAGAATAATACGTCGTTATTCGACATTTTGTTAAAATTTCCCATACTGAAACCAGGCTATACCAGGAGTTATTCTCGGATAAAAGTTTGGTCGAATCGGGCCTAAATATAATAATAATAAATGTTCTGGTAGGGAGACCTAACAGGCAACCGCAGCGTGAGACGTCCGTCAAAAAGGTAGAGACCTAACCCTATAAAGGTTGCAGGAAGGCGCTGGATGTAGGCCGCTACCAATCAGCCAATTTAAAAATCATTGAGTTTATAAGTAGGTACTTAACAGTGCACGTCCTGTGGCTGAAAATGATAATGATGATTTTCGGTACGCACCTTACAACTGTTCTTAAGTAATTAAAGGATTGTTGCCTCCATAGTGTGTAAAATACCTCTAGTGGATATAAAATATAAATAGTGAAAATAAAATGGCGCGTGGACTGTATAAATAATGATAATTATACCACAGAATAATAATAAGTATTATACTGACTAATAGTTACAAAGAAATATCGTTTAGTGCGAAGTTGTTGAAGTGAGTCTAAAAGTGCTCGTCGTCGATGTTCACTCGCCGAATGTTTGCCCGCGTAGTCAAGGTTATTTATTTATCTTAAACTAGCTTTCCACCCGCGGCTTCGCCCGCGTGGAATTTTGTCTGTCACAGAAAACCTTTAGCGCGCGCGTCCCTGTTTCAAAGACCGGGATAAAAACTATCCTTTGTCGTTTCCAGGGACTCAAACTATCTCTATGCCAAATTTTGAGGCGTGAAAGCAAGACAGACAGACAAAGTTACTTTCACATTTATAATATTAGTATAGATATGTATTGCACCAAGAGCACTGGGGAGCTCATTACCTCAAGTATTTTTTCCCAGTTGCTCGGAAATGGGGCAGTATGATTTATGACTTGTCCTTTTCCTTGTGGGCCGAATTAAAACAATGGCAACCCGACCCAAGAGAGCGACATCTGGGGACAGAACTTTGAGCGTACGCCATTGACTTTTAATGTGCAGCTTACGTGATTCTACTTTTTCATAGCTCACATTTCCTGAATTTCTTTAGGTACCTACTTACTAGTCTGTCAGACGAGTAGTTTTGTCGGTCAAGCTGTAGATCCTGGCTACACAGAAGTTGCATCGGTGGGAATAGTCCCGTTAGCAAAAACCACGGGACAAACTTGACCTTCCCTTCACTGGTTGGGTTTTTATTGGCGGTCAAGCTGTAGATCCTGGATACGCAGGAGTTACAGCGGTGGGAATGAGAAGTGGGAATTCTTCCGTAGTCTAGTGTAGGTTCTAGACTCTAGAATAAGTATACTTTGCTAACTTTCTCTTATTGTCTGTATCAAACTTTTGCAATAACCAAAGACGAATATGTTTTCACACAATGTTAAATCAAGATGCAGGCATAAATGTATGTTTTACCAACGTAAACTTCTTCATACGATGGCAAATGAAGATAGTCTTAATATATGTCTGTTTATTTAAATTTGATAGAGTAATTTAGAAATATTTCTCGATCAAGATACAAAATAATGTAAAACAACTAAAAAATCTGTGATAGGTCTACGTAGAAGTAAGATTTGAAATCTGATAGCGTCATCTTTATAATCTCATTTGAACACATTTTGATAGATTTATGCTTATTTTTAGATACAAAGATATGGATTAAGTATCTTAAGACTTTAAATTCATACACCATGGGCGAAGAAATGTATGACGGAATACATATCATCGTACATAATCTCATTTTAAACCACTCACGTCGAAAACAGCGGGGTTTTAAAAACAACCTAGATTTTAGTTTCAAAACAGTCGTAAATTCGCTAAATTCAGAACGAAATGTGTATTTTGTTTGGAATTCGTTTTGAAGTAAAGAGATAACTTACAAAGCGACTTATTTTTCTTCTGAGCTATAAAATTGTAGCCACCAAACTTTTCTTAGTTTTCGGGATAAATCATCGTCATCATTTCAGCCACAGGACGTCCACTGCTGGTCCATAGGCCTCCCCTAATGATTTCCACATTATCCGGTTGGTAGTGGCTTGCCTCATGCGCCTTCCTGCCACCTTTATGAGGTCGTCTGTCGACCTTGTGGGTGGATTCGGATTAAATGTTGAAAATAATAAAATACGTATTTCTCAAGAATTGTGGCGATTATTTTAAGCACACCCAGACAAAGCTTGGCTACATCCGCTACCGAGCTCATTATTATAATTTTACATAAAGCAGGCCATCTCAAAATATTTAGTAAACAATCGTCTAAACTTATTAATAAGCTTGAAAGCAAAAATAGCTGATTATTCTAAATATTCATGAAGTTGATTAAAATTTTGTCAGATTTATAAACAAATCTACATTATACAGATGGCCTGTGAAATATTATTTGTTTTCGGTAAACTTAACGAAATGTTAATTTTCTTGTAAATTGTGCTTTAACAGTGTGAGTTAAATACCAAACAGTTATTTATTAAAGAGTTTATTTTGTATAATGAATTAGTTTTCTAGTAGTTTGAAATTCGTTGTTATCTAGTTTCTTTCAAAACAATGAAATATAGGATCTAATTTACAAACTTATATTTAATTTAAAAGTCATATTTTCTTGCGTTCTACTTTTTAATCTTAATTTCTATAAGATAATACACCTAGATTTATTGCAGAAAAGCACTCTGAAAAAAGAGGTTCAGATTAAAATTCGTTATTGCTCAATTTCTGTTTTGTTTTGTGTCAACCCATTATTTGTGTCAACAGTACAGTCAACCCAAAATAGTTCGTGACACCCAAAATAGCCAAAAAGATTGCACCTCGTCTTTGTTATAATTTGATTAAGGTTGTGCTGTCAACTTTTTGGCCACTTTGGGTGTCATGAACTACACTCGACATCAAATAAATCGCACCACGTCCCACTAATATTGGCACCATTTAAAAGCCTAGTTCTAACCTTCATTTCATTAAAGGAAAGGTTTTTACCCCAAAAATGTGTCTTTTAAGGATCCAGAGTCACTTCTTCAAAAAATAGGTAGTTACGCTAAAGCCAACTTTTATGGCTATAAAACTGTTAAGTTGGGATTAATCGCTATCCATCTGTTAAAGAGGACACGTGAGATCATTATTTGGTTCTATAACCATAAAAATTGGTCTAATTGATCCCAGAGGTGGGCCCAAAGTGAGGTATTTTTTCAAGTCACATTTATGGTATATGTTAATCATTTATTAAGAAATTAAATGTGTTTTTCTTTAAGGATATTTATTGGGCTTTCAAATAACACCAATATTGTTGGGGCACCATGATTGTGTCAGAAGAAAATCGTTAAAGTTCGCGTCGCGGAAGGTGCGGTTTATTTGATGTTGAGTATATTTGACGCTGACTGTGCCTAACTAAAAGTACGCAAAACACTTTCCTCTGAATAGATTATTCCAACAGACATCTAAATTCCTTGAAACAAGATGTTTCAATAACAATTCGAAGAATGTAATTATTGCTTGAAGAAATCCATCAAGCTAATTCATTGAATTACTATCAAAGGCTTCGGAGTGAAAGCATTTCGGTTGATCGAATATACTAAGAAGAAATGCGACTCTATTATTTTCAGATGTTTATTAATTAATTATTATCTTTGCCTTAAATATTGTACTAGCGGCCGCTCGCTACTTCGTGCGTGGATCCCGTTTTACCCCATAAGGGGTGGAGTTTCTTAAAATCCGTTCTTAGTGAGCACCTACGTTCTAAAAGGAACCCCCATGCAAAATTTGAGACTCCTAGCACTTGTAGTTTCTAAGATTTCGTGATGAGTGAGTCAGTCAATCAGTGACCTTTCGCTTTTATAAATATAGATTCAAATCTGCTTTTTCGTCAGTGTTTAACAAATGCTATTTATCAATAAATCGCGAACATTATAGCACTCTACATTATGCCTGGAACTAGGTCAATCGGCTCTTGTTGTAAGAGCCCTAGAGTGCCGGTCAACGGTTCTGACGAGTTACGTTCGAGCAAAAAGGTTTAAAGGTTAGCTGAGGTTTCAAAATGCATAGAACCTTTATGCAGGGTTTCTTAAAACCTTTGTGCAGTCAGCCTCAAATTGTTCGTGACAACCAAAGTAGCCAAAAAGTTCGCAACACGTCTTTGTTACGATTGCGTTGTCAAATTTTTGGCCACTATGGGTGATACGATTTATTTGACGCTGACTGTATGGTCTTTTGTAGGAATGTCAGTAGTCTTCCCTTGAAAGGGAAGATTCTACAGGTCATAATTGTAGACATTTTGATAACCGGGTAAAGCACGCTTTTGCGACCTGATCATCGCTTTCCATCAGGTGAAATGCAGGCCAAGAGATTCCTAGTTATGAATAAAAACTAAGTGTCATTGTTTCATAGAATGTATAACATTTTGCCAGCATAAGAATTAAAAAAACCGGCCAAATGCGTGTCGGACTCACGCACAAAGGGTTCCGTAGGTACCATTGATTTATGAAATTAAAATTATTATTTTTTTAATTTAAGTTATTTGTATGAAAGATTACGCGGTAATAAGCGGTTTACGATTTACGAGGTATTAAAAAAAACTACTTACTAGATCTCGTTCAAAACAATTTTCGTTGGTAGTTTTTATAGTAATGTACATTATATGTTTTTTTAGATTTTTCATTTTCTTATTTTAGAAGTTAGAGGGGGGTGGGGGGACCAACTTTTTTCCACTTTGGAAACCTCGATATCATTTTTGAAGACCTATCCATAGATACTCCACACGTATGTGTTTGATGAAAAAAAAATTTTTGAGTTTCAGTTCTAAGTATAGGGAGCCCCCAATATTTATTATTATTATTTTATTTTTGCATCAAAATCTTAATGCGGTTCACAGAATACATCTACCTACATTATCATTATTATTCTCAATATATCTTTCTCTGTCTTTCTATTTGTCTCACAAGCACTGACACACAAAATTCGTATTTACCGCCTAACTTTTACTCCAAATAAAAATGTTGGTCTGCCGAAAAGAACAAAATTCATTTCCGCGAACAATCTCGAGGTATCAGTGAAATCTGAGGGTATTTCCCGAAACACATTTCACTGAAAACGAAGTAGGCAATATACCTGATAGCGAGACTGTCGCGGAACGAGCCATTTCGGGAGCACGGCATATGATAGGCCAAGTTGCGGGATATAAACACCGATGGCGAATTGGCGTAAATGGCATTGCGTGTGAGAGGTTACATCCAATGGGATATTATGGAGGAGGTGGAAAAAGGTAGAGAAAATTGTTAAAAATTTTATGGCACTCAATTTAACCGCGTAAGGCGAAAAAGTATAGATTAGAATATAATTACTTAATTTGGCACAAATAATGTTTAAATAACCAATATGCTCAGAAGTCGAAATAAAGTAAGTCCTACGAAACTGTAGCTGTGGTATCTTTTAAGGCACTAAAATTTAGGTTAGAATACAAAACTAATGTCATTACGTTAATTTATTTATTTATTTAGTTAAATTGTTTTTAAAAGTTAGTTTTGAGTTAAACTGATTTTTTAGGTGACTAATTGAAAATATTTAAAAATTATTCTTCAACTTCTTCATAAATTCAACTTATTTTTTTTAATTTGTTTTCGATTTCATATTTGATTGAATTTCATTTTAATTATTGGATTTAATTTAATAATTATTGAAATTTTATGGGCCCAGGTCTGAATTTTTTTTTTAAATTTATTTATAAAAGTCACATAAATAAATTACATTATAACTATAAATCCGGGTAAGTATATTTTCTTTCGCTATACTTCTAAAGCAAAAAAGTCTTATAAAGCCTACAAACCTATCACTCAAAACGTTTTCAGTGGAGCAATATGCTCTTACAATCTTTTCTCTACAAAATATGAGGAAAAAATATTACAAATATGCCTCCAGAATCTGGTAAAGGAAATTGTGTTCACACCTACAAGTTTATGGAAGATAAAATAAACAACTTCATCAAAATTTATGAACTGATTTTGGAGGCTTTGTACTTATTTTAAAAATCTAAGGCTGAGATGCACCACCATAATTTTAACTATAACCATAACTTTAACTGTTATGTTTGTATGGAGTTTGTCAGACTTTTGACGTTAAGGTTAAGTCAGTCGCTTAGTGTGGTAATCGCGTTTTTGATCTCGGAAAATGAATTGATTGATTCTTCCTAATTAAATAATATTTTTTTGAAAAGCCTAAATAAATTCGTTGATTTCCGTCAGAAGACGTCAGATCCTTCGTGGATGTGGTACGATATTATGTTTCGTTGTTTTGCCAAAGAACTTAGCCCTTTTTACTTCCCTTTAAATTACCTTCATTTGTTCAAAAACGCACCATAATGTCTTATTTGTGGTACGAAAGACCACACATCAAGCAAACGCTATAGCATCTTACGGGGTTGTAATAAGAGTGATTTTGCAACAGATAATGGTGCTACTGAACTCACATAATATGAGCTCAAGTACGTTATACGGCTGTAATGATCGTATGAACAGCGTGTGGACAGATAAGCTTTCCGACTTTATTACTGCGGCAATGAATAAGCGACGAAATATTTAGGCAGAAAAGCCGAGGAAGATTGAATTTCCATGTCGGTTGTATCCACATTTCCATGGTTTTTTTTTATTCTTCCTATCATCACCATCATTATCAAAATTGTGTTCATCATCATCTTTGCTGCATAGAAATATGACTCTCCACAATAGATATAGCAAATTGAGGTTTTGGCCTACATTACTATGTCAATACTTTGTTGGTTCCGTTAAAGTAGAATAGTACCATCCTCACTCTTGCGTGGAATTTGTTAGAGGAGTCTAAGGAATAAATGCGAGTATGCAGGGTGCTATGGAGAGGGCTATGCTTGGTGTTTCTTTGCGAGATCGAATCAGAAATGAGGAGATCCGTAAACGAACCAAAGTCGCTGACATAGCCCGACGGATTAGCAAGCTGAAGTGGCAATGGGCAGGGCACATAGTACGCAGAACTGACGGCCGATGGGGCAGAAAGGTTCTGGAATGGAGGCCGCGTACCGGAAAACGCAGCGTGGGACGTCCACCTACAAGGTGGACCGACGACATCGTAAAGGTAGCAGGGAAGCGCTGGACGCAGGCCGCTACCAATCGATCAACATGGAAAGCATTGGGGGAGGCCTATGTTCAGCAGTGGACGTCCTGTGGCTGAAATGATGATGATGATGATGATGATGCAGGGTGAGAGTGTAAGTCAAATCCTCCACTTGCCTCTAGTAAATCGGAGAGGGCGTAACTTTTGGTTGGGACAGAATCTTATCTTCGTTTATTAATCCTTTAAGCTCCGCGAATCTAGACACAATAGATAATCAATTGTTATGACATTAATTAATGCCGTCTGGGACTCAATCGGTTAATATTTGCTCAGCTTCAAACTTTTTTCTTCTGATTAATTTCGTTCCGGGTACAATGACCAGTTTGCATTAGCATGCAGCAGCCGAAACGTCAAGCCGTGAGTACATAATGTAACTCATTAATAAACGTCGCGTTAAGACCCGTATCTTACTACTTTAATGACCACTTTATTCCACATGGGACTTGTAATTGATTTTTAGGTTTCAATGCCCGCAAAATCTAAATTTTATCACTAGACAGGAATCAGAGGTAGGCATAGTCCTATTGTTTCAGGTGGTGGCACTTCTGCGTCGTCATTTGTGGCGCTTACTCTTTGCTCGGATACAAATTGCCGGTTGCTACAATTTATAGCATCAAAGTGTGCGTTAACAGTAATTACGTAGATAGTTCAGTGAAACTACTTAAGTTTGAAGTTCGGTATCAGCACATCATTAAAGTAATACAATTAAGCAGGTGTTTAGTGATTTCAGTGTATCTAGAACACTATCTAAATGGTTGGCAATTTGTTGAATGCAAAGATAATTAAACTTAACCCACTTACTCCTACCTGGCGTTATAACACCGCTAAAAAGTAGTTCGGAATATCCTCAGATAAATTATAAAAATATCGAGAATTTGTTTACTGTTCCTTGTATTTTCTCTTCATTACGAATCAAGCTGTAATTGAGTATGTTCGATATCGCATATTTGCTTTATTTTGTTAGTTTTTTATTATTTTGAATTCTGTTGTTTAGTTTTGTGCAAAAACGTCTAATAAAAGGTAAGATATTTCATAAACTTGCTAGTAATACCTCAGATTATACTAGTTATTATTTTATGTACTACTGTTAGCTACAAAACTATAAACATATGTTATTGAAAAGCTTTACATTTTTGAGACTTTTTATGACAAAATTACGATCGGTGTTTTAACACCTGGTCGCATAATCGACGTCTAACCTGTATATTTATTAAAAATTTAGGCCACGATAGAAAAGACCGCTGAGACTTCACGAATTGTAGACGTATTAGAAAACATTGATGACGATGCTCAGATACCGAATTACATAGCAATTTTACCACCAAAAAATGCTAATACAGAACCAACGGATGAATATTCTGGTGAAGAAGACCACGTTACCTTACAAAATCTCCCAGGTTAGCCTGGTTCCGTTTATCTAACTATAACCTGGAAGATTTTGTAAGGTAACGTGGTCTTCTTCACCAGAATATTCATCCGTTGCTTCTGCATTACTACTTATAGCGTGTAAGTTTTCTATTGCTATTTCTCGTGAACTCCAGGTTCTCAACTTAGAGCCGAGGCAGAAGTACAGTACGACAAGTCTTCTTCAGATAAAGATGATAACAGTCCGATCTCTGAATTTTTTAAAGTAAGACGAAATTAATCTAATGATGTCACCAATGCAGTTAGTTCTTCTGCCATGAAAGTACCTACCGCAATCACAATAATTACAACAATGCAATATAGTGCAAGTACCTTCTGTGAAAGTTCTGTGCCAAAGTCATACTCCGAAACGATATTTATGAAGAATGGCGCCACAACCAGGGTCCACGGAGCTTACATCCCTCCCTATGTACTACTTTACTTACGAGTACTACACGCAACTGACATGTAAAATTCGCAAGAAAAAATCAATTTGGTGTAAAATATGCGCCACGTACTAAAGCATCCTAGGCTATGATTTATGTCTCTACCATCCTCCTACCTCCTCTGAATAAGATTTTGGTATTTTTTTAATAAATGAGTATAACTTACAACTCGTTTTTAACTCTTGAACCTAACAAAATCATAGTATAATTTTTTCTCGTAGTAGTAGTCCATTCTCCGACCAGGTGTTAAAACACCACCCATTTTCCGGCTTTTCCAGTTGACCAAGAATTTTTCTACTATTTTATTTTTCTGTGGACACTTGACCTCTATTTAGAAACATACTAAAAATTTATAAAAATTGACAAGTATAAAAAGTTTCAGGAGTATCTGGGTTAAATTAATGAAGTTTATTATATTCGCTTAAAAACTGAATTAAAAAACAATGAATATTGTATTTATTAGCCTACAATTTGCATTTTCGAACGCCAATAAAATAGCGAGGAGCTCTTTCAAGTCTCCATAATATTTTGAGCCTTACCAGCTCTACGAGACAAACTTATTGGAGAAACGTCGGAACAAAACTAGTCAGTGAACTTGAAGTTCATACATCGGGCAAACTAAACGTACCGTAGCGTGCCGTATGAAGGAATACATAAAATTAGTCACTACTAAATAAACTCAGATATAGCCTGACCAGGAACATAAAAACCCTGGCATAGAGGCGCGTCAATTGCATTGGATAGTGCAACACTGAGTACAGTCGTACATGTGTTAAATTAATAGGCTAAATTTATGTATCAGGATTCAGGATTACGGGCTAATTTGATGTTTTCATAAATTAACGAAAAAATATTATCAAAGGTAACCTGGTTTAAATAAATTAAATGAAACCATCAATCGAGCTAGTAGGATTTATTTTATTATTCATGAATAATCAAATTCAGAACTTGAATATTCAACTGCAATGTCTGCTCATGAACGCTTCAACTGAGAAATCAAAGACCGTAGTGTATTCGTATCGCGTTTAATATAAGACTAAACTGTCAACGGCGCTGCACACATATTTATATAGTGGTGTTAAGTCTACCCTCTTTATTCTATACATTACACCTCCCTCCTTAATAAACGTTTACAGTAAAACTACAACATCACAAATTATTTGCAGTAAGATATGATTTTTAAACAGTATATAAGAAAACTATAAAATATTATCACAACAAGTAACTTATAACTAAGTATACAATTTTATTATTAAATTTCATTATGAGTAGCCGTATCTATTAGTGGTTTCCTCTCCCTTAAGGGGTAACGGCGTTCACCGGTGGACGGTACAACACTGTTTGTGTCTGTACTATGAGTACCACTGCCCTCCACCCCGCCGCCCAACTCAGAGCCAATCGACCCGCTCACCGAGTCCGAAGACGACCCCCCAGTCTCCGACTCCACTGGCAACTGTGGCCACCCTACTAAGCCTTGCTTACTTGTACCGTTTGAATGAGTTGTTGTGCCTTTTGGTAAACTTGGTTCATGGTGTTTTGACTTAAGTTTTATTTGATCAATGTGTCGATGTACCACTGTGCCGTCTAAGGAAATCATCATCGATGCCGGGCCACCACACATAACTACGAGCTATACATTTTGTCTTAACAATACCCATGTGAACGTCATGAAGTTCTTGTAAAATTTTATTATGACACAATTTAGGTACTACCAACCTATGACCCCACATTATACAACCTAACTCAGAATATAATTCGAGTCGTCTATTAAAGTATGGTTTCAGTTCCTTGCTGTCAACCTCATCTGGCCAACCATCTCTGATGAAGCTTAACACCCGGCCGAGGATTGGATCCCTTTGTGTTTCCTTTTTTATTTCCCTGAAATCTAACATCAATGCCTCCGATGCAAAATGTAAATACGTTTGCTCTGGTTCATCATCATTGCTGCTACTCCTATCTTTTGCTTTATAACTATCAACTAACCGCGATAAAGCATCAGCTGTGTTGGCGTTTGTATTTATATACTCAATAGTGAAGTTATAAGCCGATAATAACAGCGCCCATCGTTGCATACGACTCGCCGTCATACTTGGAATGCCGTATGCGGGCCCAAATATGCTTACTAAGGGTTTATGATCACTCTTTAACACAAACGACCGCCCATATAAATATTGGTGAAATTTCTTTACTGCGAAAACAATAGCTAGTGCTTCTTTGTGTATTTGACTATAATTAATCTCGGCCGGCGTGAGAGCGCGCGACGCGTATGCAACAACGCGCTCCCGGCCCGAAGCCCGCTGCGCCAGTACCGCGCCGACACCGCGCGCGCTCGCATCGCATGTCACCACAATAGGTAATGACTCATCGTAGTGCGCTAACACCTCGGACCCCGTTAATATTTTTTTTACATAATTAAATGCATTGCTATGTTCTAAGCCCCAACACCAATGCTTACCCTTTTTTAATAAATCGTATAATGGTGCTAAGTGAAAACTTAAATTCTTAATAAATTTTCCATAAAAGTTAATCATGCCCAAAAAAGACTTGACTTCGGACACATTCTTAGGAGGAGACATTTTCAAAATAGGCTCAATTTTACCAGAGTCTACTTTGACTCCATCTTCACTAATAATAAAACCTAAGTACTTGACGGAATCGGAAAAAAATTCACATTTACTTTTTTTAAGTTTTAGGCCCTTTTCCATGAGTATGCTCAATACTTTGTTTATGGTATCAATGTGTGATTTTATACATGAGCTGCTTATCAAGATATCATCTAAAAATACCGTGACATTAGGTATATTTTCAAATAACTGAGACATAATTCGTTGAAAAATACCAGGACTCGACGCGAGTCCGTATACTAACCTGTTGTATCTAAATAAACCTTTATGAGTGTTTATAACTGTCAGATTTCGTGTATCATCCAACATAATTTGATTATAGGCTTGTGATAAATCTAACTTCGTATAATACTTACTGCCATGTAAACTAGAAAATAAATCCTCAATTTTAGGCACAGGGTACTTATCGACTTGTAACGCGCGGTTCAAAGTTACTTTATAATCGGCACAAATACGCAAGGCCCCACCGGGTTTGTGTACAATTACCAGTGGGGTCGCCCAGTCGGAGCAGTCCACGGGCTCGATGACGCCGGCGCGCAGCATGGCGTCCAGCTCGGCGTCCACGCGCTGGCGCAGGGCGTAGGGCAGCGGGCGCGCGCGGCAGAACACCGGCTGGGCCTCCGGCCGCAGGCGCAGCGTCGCCCGTCCACCGTTGAAACACCCCAGTTGACCATCAAACAGCTCCTTAAATCTAGAAAAAATGCCATTTATAACTTCTGTTTTCTGATCATTTATGATATTGTAATTATGACAAGTTGACAAAATAGGTACGGTCATTTCTAACTCCGCTAGCCATTGCCGTCCTAATAAAGTTGTCATACCGTTTTTAAAAATATATAAGTCCAATATTTTTCTCCTATTCTTGTAATTTACATCGACCTCTAAGTAGCCTAATGGCTTAACTTTGGAACCGTTATAAAATTTAACAGATAAATTACATTTTTGTAACGGAACATTTTTAAAATATTTATTGTAATCTACAAGAGAAATGCACGATAGTGGTGAGCCTGTATCAATTTCCATTTGTAAATTAACGTTATTTACATTTAAAATTATGCTCACCGGTTTGTAACTACTCAATGACATCTGATACATTGGCTCCTCCTCTTCTTCATCCCGTTCTGCCGTCTCCCGAGCGTCCTCCAGGTAATGGGCTCGGGTGGATGCCGGGGTTCTGGATCCTCTGCTCTGTGCAGCGCCGCGATTGCCTCGGTGGGCAACTCGGCTCCCCTCATTCTTCCCGCCAAAACGTGCTGCCGCCGTTTTAGAGTTTTCTGGACACATTCGACGTAAATGTCCCACTTTCTTGCACCTACTACACTCGTATTCTTTGAATTTGCACTCGTTCCGCCTATGTCTGTAGTCCCCGCATGCAAAGCAACCGCCAACTTGTAGGTTGTTGATGGCATCTTCACCGCCGACTGAAGAAGGCCGTCCCGCTGACAGCCGTGAGAACGCGTCTGTGGAGTACGCGCCCGCGGCCGCCCGGCCGCCCGCGCTGGCTCCGTCCGCCGCCGCCTCCACGACTGCCGCGTCCCTCACCGCCGACTCGAATGAAACCGCTATTGCCACCGATTCCTTGAATGTTATTTGGTTTTTTGCAAATAACTGTTGACGAATTCCATCATCACGTATGCCACATATAAACTGGTCTCTGAGATTCTCTTCCAAATTCGCTCGAAATTCACAGTTTTTAGATAGTTTTTTGAGTACCGCCACATACCCCAAAATATTTTCATCCGCCTTTTGTTTCCTTTGCCGGAACACAAAACGTTCTGCCAAAAACGATGGTTTGGGGTTCAAATGTTGTTGTAATATTTCACTCACTTCCTTGAAAGTCATGTCGGCCGGTTTCCGTGGGCTCGCCAAGTTCGTCAATAGTTCGTATGCGCGGTCTCCCATTGTAGTGATTAATGTTGGTAATTTCATTTCTTCACTAATGCCGTTCACTTTAAAATACATTTCCAGCCTTTCCGCGTACAACTGCCAGTTTCCGCAATCCAAATCAAATTCCGTTATCTTGCCGACCGCCATATTTAAACTTAAAATCCTGTCGCCACTGAGAAATCAAAGACCGTAGTGTATTCGTATCGCGTTTAATATAAGACTAAACTGTCAACGGCGCTGCACACATATTTATATAGTGGTGTTAAGTCTACCCTCTTTATTCTATACATTACACAAACTCGGTACTTCTTTCCCAATTCCATAAAATTCAAAACTTAGAAAGTGACAAAAAACTTTAAAATAGGTAGTTGAAACAGACTACAGCTAATTTTCATAGTGGACTGTACTATACGATAAACATGTCAGTTAATTTGACAACCTTTGTCGGAAACATTATTCAATGAAAATATTGTCCGAACCCTTAGTATTTCTCTTCGACAAATACATTAACACATTGTGAACCACTTTTCTTTCACGACTATAAAAATATTTTAGCAATTTAATTCACAAAATCAATTGCACACATTTAAAATAAAGTTTGTTTACACTTTGACAACAATAGACTGACATGCAAGGTGACATGTCAATGAAGTTTTCAGTTACTGTTGCCATTAAAAGAAATTAGTACCATTAGTTTTCCGCAACATGGCGAGGGTTTTTATGTTCCTGGTCAGGCTATACCAGATGAATAACAGTGAATAAGTTTTAAGCTGAATCAGCTTCAAAGAAATTCATCTTGAATTTTTACTCTGATAGAAGAATACGGATGAAAACCTTCCAAAACAGCGTTCAAAAATAATCATTTTGATGCCTTTACATTACAGACTATAAGATTATAACAAAACCTCATTCAATGACTCCTAACTCGTCTTTATCTGACCAAAGATGTAATAAGCCCGAACAAAAGCTTTTAAAAGCTTCTTAAAACCCTTTTCTATACAAAACTTTGCTTTTGCTGATTCACTCGAGTTTGCCAAGTTTTTTAATGAAAAGCTCAAAGTTGGAAGTCCTTCAGATAGTGCGGAAAAAGAAAAGAATCGTGGTTCTGGCTGTAGACGTTTTAACCATTATTTGCAATTTTGGAGTTTTGTTAGAACTTTGTGAAACTGTATTTTGAACTTACAGTGATGGATTTTATATTAAGAAGGTTTTTACAAATTCGTTTTTTTTAATACATCAAATACACTATCTGTTACTACAATGGCCAAGTTTAATTTTAGTTGAGAGTGATAAAATATCTGCCTTGTTATGCATAAAAAAAATCTGAATAGCGCTAGATCGTAACATTAAGAGTAGGCGCACACCGTTGATTTTTAGTTGGCCGATAGTTGTGCCCGATTTTAATTTGTATGAAGAATCGGCCAAATCGAATCGGCGTAGTGTGCGCACTCCCATACATGCCCATACTGATCAACTGCCCGACTAAACTATCGGCCGATAAAAAATCAACGGTGTGCGCCTACTCTAAGCCTAGGCGCTATCCACAGACTTTTAGTCGGTCGAATAGTTGGGCTCAAAATTTTCATTTGAATGAAGAATCGGCCGATCCAATGTGCGCACTTATGTCCATACTGATTAACAGCCCGACCCAACTATCGGGCGACAAAATGTCTGCAGTCTAAATTATTATTGATGATAAAGTACCTACAACTATAAATTGATCAATCTTTCAAACACTTTTAAAAAAGATAATAATGAAAGGCATTTTCTCTATGACGTTCATTGATCATCGTTTCTCTCGCACGTGTGAAGTTTTATTTCCAGGAACAATTGAAAATCTCCCTTGAACATCGCGTTACTCAAGCATCCGTTGTTTATTTTCTTAAACCAGCAGGGATTTCATGACGTCATTCTTAGGGCCATAGCAGACATTGTAGCCACGTTAAGCGCTCGTAAGACGGTTGCGTTTGAACGCAGTAAAAATTCGTTTTACAACGTCGTACCTATCGCGTTTTAACGAGTTACTGAGGCAGGTGTTTCAGATACTAGAATTGAAGAAGTAGGATATTTTGAAAACAATTTTAGTTTATTCGTAAGTATACAATGACATATTGCTATATTTTACGAATTGTTTTTTGAAACAGAAAATAATAAGACTCAAAAATCGCGCAGATACTATTAACAGGTTCATATTTTATTACTTTAGATTTGTTGCATTGCAACTTGGCTGCAAATTAGCTGCCGTGCAATCTTGCACGTTTTAGTGACGGTTCCACAAAATATCGCCCGCCTGTTACATTATTAATTTCAACCAAAGGATGTCTGGACAAAAGTTTCCAAAACGGATCCTGCGCTGCCCGCATTCAGATACTTTTTGAGTCCTTCACAAGATCGTCAGTATATCGAGTGTGAGACCTTCCGACATACGTTTGCTACCCATTAAAGTTTAAAAAAATAGTTGTACGGGACTAATCCCACCTCTCGTTCCCATCGCTGCAACTCTTGTGTAGCCAGAATCTACAGCTTGACCGCCAATAAAACCCAACCAGTGAAGGCCAAGATTGACCCAGGAGAAAGTTGAACTGTCATTGGGTCCGCAACGAAATTAATCAGAATACAATAGTTATAGCCAACAACAGCTTGAATTCTAAGTTCCAACGAAACTTCAACGTGAGTTGGCCCTTAAACTAGATCCTGCTCACTGTAAATGGAAATTTACTGCCCCAGCTCAATACCGCCACAGACAACAAATCAGGTATAAATCCCACTTCGGCCGTGGAGGACGATTTAAACGTCAATAAATACGTCAATGTTTGCAAAATGTTGCACAGTAAATCTACGGGATTGGTAGTAAACAAGGTTTTCAGATGTACCTATAGACTAAATTTTATTTTATTACGGACCGTTTCGATGATAAATGTTTACGATGTCGGCAAAATAATTCTCGTTAAAATTCTCATTCTCGCATAAGGTGAAAGTTTGTGAGTTGATGAATTTTTGTTGGGTTTTACGCAGACTGTCCCATTCGCTTTCCGTCACGAAGTAAAAACGGTCTCATTCACATTCTGTCCATTTGTATTTGGTATTCGCAAAATGGCCACACTTTTTCAACCTACAAGTTTAACAACTGTTTCAAAAGTGTGACCATTTTGCGAATGAGACGCGCGAATGGGACAGTCTGAGTCAAACCCTGTTTGTTTTTCTTTCCCGCAAAAACTACTGTCATGTGTTTTTCAATTTTTTTCTGTGATAGACCGAAATTTACGCGGGTAAAGCCGTGGGCAAATGTAGTAAAGGACCTTGTGAGAGAACTACAGATTGTCACAAAGGTAATCTAATCTTCATTAATCAACACTTGATAGCGCTTAAGTAACTACTCTAATTATGTAATTTAATAATCTTGATGTTACGTTGTTGGTATTATGATTTGAGATGGCTCTTCTATGAATATTGTTGAATCTTAGAAGGAAAGAAAGGGACAGTATGAGATGTTTTTACAACACCTAGAACAAGATAAGTGAAGATTGCGACTTATTCTTGTCATGTCGACAACAAACCTTGTTAGGATTCTAACGAATATTAGTAAAATGAATAGCGGACTGTATAAAAAATAGGTGCTGTTATTCTCGCCAGCCTAATAGACTACGCGGTAATCGTGCGTCGACGGTGGTGTCCAAAGGCGAGTGTGTGAGCCGAGCGCAGCCGATGATGACGCTGTCAGCCCGAGGTGACGTTAGTCATCATAAGCCGCCCGCACGACTCCTCCCGCGCGTTGTTGGTTTCCCAACAAACCTACACAGTGCCAACCCAAAACTCCCAAAACGAACAAAACTCTGTTACAAGAGTGGCGTTGTCGGTATCTTCCTGCGTGCAATTGTTTGGGTACGCTATGATCTGAGGGGTACGCAGGGCACATCATGTGCTTCATCGACTGGGGAATACAACCACGCTTGCACTTCCAGTTGGAACCGTCTGAGAATCCCCACCTGACTATCCCACAGCTCTTATTCCCACTGCCGCACTTCTGTGTTGCCAGGATCTACAGCTTGACCGCCAATTAAAACTTAACCAATGAAGGCCCAGCTTGTCCCAGGAGAAAGTTAATTTGTTGTTGGACCCGCAATGAATCAGAAGAAAAACAGGATGAGTTAAAAGTTTAGGATTGATAGAGTCCCTTTGAATAAGAATGAAAAAAAAAATGCACTATTATTAATATGAAGTATTAGTGCATTTTTTTTTTCAAAGTTACATGAATTTTCAAAAATTTCAATTGACAGTCAGTATCATTTTAGATCAAAGTGGATGACAAATAAGGGTAAAGGTCTACCTAAAATAACCTGAACTCACATAAACAAAATGCAAACATATAAATGAAATAGTGTTAGTTAGCGGACTAACCTCCCTCGCAATCAACTAAATGCGGTTGTGATAGCTATCAATAACTTAGTGAAAAGGATAGCATGACGTCGAATATAGGTAATACATAACCATGTACATAGGTACATAGAATATTTAAAACGTAGCAAAACCCATTAGATCCGGTTTCCACCAAGACAGAGCGGAATGGAGAAGTGTTTTTTTTAACGATTATTAGTAAGTTATTACACAAATTACTAATACTCCCGTTAGCCCCTCGTACTAAGCTTAAAGCTTGTATCACGAGAGTGAGCTCCCACAATAGTCGAGCGGCGGCGGGGCCCGAACCCGCGTTCCCCGGATCACGAGTCGGCCAGTCCGACCCCTTCACCGTTCGGCTATCGTGGCTTATAACCGTTTAGAACAGTCTTTCCCAAAGTGGGCGATAACGCCCCCTTGTGGGCGCTGCAGGCTTAAAGGGGGGCGGTAAGAGACCCAGAAAAAAAAATCGGGACGTTGTGTAGAGGCTTGGGAGGCGTCATCTACTAGGACTCTTACATCAGATTTAACCGCTCCGCACAGCTTCGCTCCGCTTTGGTGGAAATTGAGCCTTAGGTGCGTATCTGCAATCTGTCGTGTACGTCGAGTACCGTATTAAGGCACTAAATTGCCGAAATAAGGGCCTTATTCATGGCTAGGTATACCCATTAAGCCTTAGGCAATATTTTAGCCTATTTCCTAGCGATAAACATAACAAAATACTGTAGCTAATAAAAGTTCAAGCCCACACCATAAAATATGTCGCGGTAACGACAGAGATATGAACGCCATGTTGTGATAAGGGTGAAATACAGCTGTTATACCACTGGATCTAGTAATATTATGGTGAGTGTTACATTAGACTTTATGTAACCCATTCTAGTCATATTTGGCGGTCATAAACAAGTTATATAAGAACTGTATTACTTCTACTCGTATTTTATTGCTAGAGAAAATAGATATGGAATAGGTGGCTCCAAAACCTAGTCTATGGCCCATAATTATATCTAAATAATATGTATAACTCAAAGGTGAATAACTGACTGATATAGTGATCTATAGACATAGTGAACCACTGGACGGATCGGGCTGAAATTTGGCATGCATGCATGTAGATATTATGAAGTAGGCATCCGCTAAGAAAGGATTTTACGAAACTCCACCCCTAAGGAGGTAAAACGGGATCCACGCTTACGAAGTCGCGGGCGGCCGCTAGTTATTCGTATAAGGGTGGATTTGACCGAACAAGAGTAAATTTTAATCTCAGAATAAATCGTCAGTTATTCGATATTTTGACATTATAATTAATTTGGAAATATTATTTACCACGCTGCGTTTTCCGGTACGCGGCCTCCATTCCAGAACCTTGCTGCCCCATTGGCCGTCAGTTCTGCGTACTATATGCCCTGCCCATTGCCACTTCAGCTTGCTAATCCGTCGGGCTATGTCAGCGACTTTAGTTCGTTTACGGATTTCCTCATTTCTGATTCGGTCTCGCAAAAAAACACCAAGCATAGCCCTCTCCATAACACGCTGTGCAACTTTGAACTTCTGTATAAGGCCAATAGTGAGAGGCCACGTTTCCGAGCCATAAGTTATCACTGGTAACACACATTGGTTGTAGACTTTCGTCTACAGGAAAACGCAGCGTGGGACGTCCACCTACAAGGTGAACCGACGACATCGTAAAGGTAGCAGGGAAGCGCTGGATGCAGGCTGCTACCAATCGATCAACGTGGAAAGCATTAGGGGAGGCCTATGTTCAGCAGTGGACGTCCTATGGCTGAAATGATGATGATGATTATTTCCCATAGGTACTGAAACTCTCAATGTGCCAGTATAACAGGAGTTATTCTCGGATAAAAGTTTGGTCGAATCGGGCCTAAGTAAAATAAAAATCTGTTCTTGAGTTAAGAGTCATTTATATACTTACCTAAGTGGCGTTTCAAAATAAGTATGCCTGATTTTATGCCAAGTTATTAGTCTTGCGAAACAAAATGGCCAATTAGGCAAATAACTGCTAAATTGTATTCCATTCAGAGATTTCAGGATTGAAGCAATTAACTATCTTATATTTTGTAGAAAAGCTCTCAAGAGTAATCCGATATTATGTAAGATGAAATTTAGAATTAATTGGCTCTTTGACGAATAAGATTTTTCAGTTTATATTCATGAAATTCACGTGCCATAGAAAAAAGTACGGAATTTTCTTCTGAAGGGTAAAGTTCTAGACTGAGTTGCATCATCTTACTTTAACTTTGACAAACGTCAAAAATCTGTCAAACTTCATACAAAAACCCCGGTTATCGTTATAGCTACCGTTAAAGTTTGGTGGTGCAACTCAGCCTTAAAAAAATGTCTCCTTCAAAGTCCTTTTTTATGGGATGTAAAGTGGATCGCGGCAGGGGAAGACCGCCTAAACAATGGACAGCTGATATCCGGCAGCAGGTTGGAATGAACTGGATGCGTGTGGCCAGGGACAGAAGTCGGTGGAGGGTTGAAGAGGAGGCCTATGTTCGAAGGCGAACCCAAAGGCTGACATAGATATAGATAGATAGACTATGTGGATACTAAACTATCATGTCTAAACGACACTAGCATGGAATATAATAAACTTGAAAAAATGCCGAATTATTCTACACATTGCAGAGACTGATAACACCGACCTGTCATCATAGTATCACTTAGTTTGTTTGCAAGATTGTCAGTTCCATGGACTATAGGAAGTGCTTTGACATTCCATTTTCACCGGACGGATGTATACCATTGTCACCGGACGAAACTATTCTGTTACGTACATTATTTTGCACACCCATTTTCTATATCGTGACCAATGACGTCACCGCAATAAAGCCTATTTTACAACGGAGGCGTGTTGTAATTCAGCTTTATCGCATCGCTGTTATTAAATGCATTTCCTCTTATAAACTGTAGGTACTATAAAACCATAAAAGTTATTATGGACTTTTCTATAGCCACTAAGAATTTATGGGTTACTTAAAAAGTTGTTTGTGGTATAATTATACAGGATGGTTGCCATCGCGTGCAGCTTTTAAGGAAGTAAGAGCACTTTTTTAGTGGGCAACATAATGAAGGGTTTGTACTCAAATTGTTTTGACTTTCTCGATTTATTGCTGGCAACACTTTTAAAAGATGTATAAAATCTGCTTTACTACAATATCCTTAACTAAATAGTTTTCCTGGTTCAATGTAGTTAATTTTTGAAACGTTAGTTAGTCCTAAATAAACAAATAAAATAAAATAAAACATCCAGCATACATTGAAAGCTATTTTTAATAACAAACTATTCCTACAATCTTCTTTTTTTTTGTTTCCCCGTTCCTCTCATAATGTAAATTTTTAATGCACTCCACTCAGACTACAAATCTTAAATTCAAGCTAAATTGACTTTTAAAACAAAGTACTTAGTACCAATTATCCCTTTAGTCTAGCACACTCAGGTTTCAAACGAAGAAATCCTACTACAAAAACGTTATCTAATTTCCAGTTTGTTTGTCCATTTAAATTACAGCCATTTGTTCAGTTCTAGTTTAGAATTCCGGGATCGTTTTCAAGTACCTAACTAATCGTTGGGTTTCGTCTAATCTATACTTAGGTAAGTATTAATGCCTTCGGATTATCTAGCTAAATCATTACTAATTAGAGATTTTGGTTCCTGATTAAGTTAGTTAATACAGTGTTATTTGTGGGTTTGGGAAATAAATGGAAAAGGCGAATTTGTCTGGATCTCAGATGTCGGATTTTAGATGCTTCATGGAGTATAACATAACCCTTCTTCTGTCGCAGTCGGGTAAAAAATCAGTAGCGAGGCGATTCCAAAATTTAATCTATATTAAAATAACTACATACTCGTAGTAGTAAACGTTTATCCGAAAGTTCGCATGATGTTCCAATTTGTGTGGCATTAAAATTGAAATAAATGAATAAAATCTTTAGGCTGGGTTGCACCATCTTACTTTAACTTTAACAAACGTCAAAAATCTGTCAAACCCTATACAAAAATCACCGGTTACTGTTAAAGTTACGGTCAAAGGTGGTGCAACTCAGACTTAATGTCCACTTACTTCGTCCAGAAAGGCACACGATAGAAAAATGAGAACAGAATCTGTCTATATAAATAAAAATCAATTGATGTTCGTTAGTCTGATTAAAACTCGAGAACGGCTGGGCCGATTGAGCTGATTTTGGTTTTAAAATGTTTGTAGTAGTCCAGGGTAGGTCTAAACGGTGAACAAATACGCGCGCGATATTGTTTTTCTGTGACAAAATTCCACGCGGGCGAAGCCGCGGGCGGAAAGCTAGTAATAAATATAACTTTAACAGTATTCTTTTATTTTTATCAACAACAGTGTGACCTCAAAGAAGTCCCTCTGGTACCCCCCCGCATGGTACTAATTACTCCCCAGCCTCTTGTAGAAAGGGTCACACCCGCCCCAAGACGCGGCAAAAAGTATTTTAGGGTTCCGTATCCGAAGGGTAAAACGGACCCTATTTAGTAAAAACTGGACCCTTTTATTAGAGTTCCGTACCCAAAGAGTAAAAACGGGACCCTATTACTCTATTACTAAGACTTCGCTGTCTGGCTGACACATGAAATTTTCAAAGTGTATTTATGTTGCTGCTATACATTATAACAATTACTAGAAAAAAGAAACGTAGCCGCTTGAAATACAGAACTTAGTTATAGCACTACAAAAAATTATTAAAATAAAATAAATGTTAAAAGTTGCAAAAAAGGGCAGAAAAGTTCTCGAGTGGCGACCACGGGCTGGAAAACGTAGCGTGGGCAGGCCTCTAGGTGGACCGACGATCTGGTAATGGTCGCGGGAAGAACCTGGATGCAGGCAGCGCAGGACAGTTCATTGTGGAAAACCTTGGGGGAGGCCTTTGTCCAGCAGTAGACGTTTGGCTGAAACGAACGAAATGTTAAAACAACAAAATTGACGCACGGAACCCGTACGTGAGTCCGACTCGAACTTTTTTACATTATCTGGGAGATTAATCTTCCAAGAAAAACCCAGGATCTTCATCTCATCCGGCCACCTCCGACGATGAGGAAAATGAGGATGATTATAACTACAAGGTGTAATTGAGTTCGCAAAACCTTTTGAAAGCTGGTCTTTAATTCATAAGATCAGATCAGTTGAGATGGAGAAAATAGGGATTACTATGATAGGCATTTGTTTACAAAATATTGATGTTGGTTCTGAAAAATATGAAAAAAATCTTTAGAATTACTTTCGCATTTGTATCTCTAATCTATTACGTTTCGTGACTAATTCACTGGACTAAAAAATAATTTTGGTAGAGATAATGGGAGAAATTTAGAAGGTTTAGGGTAGAAAGAAAGACAGTAAAGTTTAAGCCATGTTTTCCTTTTTTAGCAAAAAGAAAATTCAAAAGGGGTTAAGTAGGGATGAAAGCGTGTATGTCACGTAAATTAGAGACATTTCCAAAGGCAGGCATAATATGAAAATTATTCCATTCATATTTAAGCTTTTGATTAAAGAGTGATTAAGGTTGTGTGAAGCGCGACAAAGACTTTTCACTTCAAAGTCATGGTAATTTTCTAACAACAAACCTGTACGGTTTGGTCCTGCATTACTGGATCTACCAAACTGGATTGCCGTGAGAAAGGGCCGTATTCGTCAAGGACTTGTTGCCACGGAGACACGAACATCCCGGTTACAGTGTCCTGCAAAAACCGATCAGTTCAATTTTGGAATTCGAATTTCAAACACGCTTGTGTGTTCATCATACGACAGTCCAGTTTTTGCGTAATCCTACATTACTAGATCCCGAAAACTGGATTTCTGTGATAAAGGTCTCTTACTTTCATGAGCCAACTGTGCATTAAATTCAGACCAGCTTTTATGGCATCGTTTCACACCATATTCCCGCAGGTCCATTCCCGACATCCCTCGGGCACACTATTAAGCAGTTCGTGTCTTGGGAAGTATGAGACCCTTCCTACCAAGTAATTAGCGCGGATAAATCTAAAAGGACTTGCGTAACCGCAACGGAACTATACAGGGTTAGTATGAGATTGAAGGTCATAATTTTGCCCGTCCACAATTTTCAGTCAGGTACTCGAATTCGGATGACCAGCGTCAGGACTGTAATCCTCCATTTGCCTCTAGTAAATAACAGAGTTCATACTAGTATGGGCAGACCGACGATCTGGTGATGGTCGCGGGCAGTACCTGGATACAAGCAACGCAGGACTGGTCGTTGGGGTAATCCCTCAGAAAGACTTTTTGGCTAAAACCAGTGGAAACAAAAAGGCATGGTAATAATGGTAAAAAAAATCAAATTATAGCTCCTACTTTAAGTTATTTTATGATAGTTATGTTTTACCTGTAACTCTACGTCGACGACTCTACAATAAAATATGATGTCTCATCCCAAATTGCCGTAATCTGTCTCCACAGCCCATTTTGAGGAGCACCCCTCTCTAACGTTCGTGAGTCCCTCCCTAAGACAGTAATTAGCACGTCGAGATAATGTCCGCACACGGGTTTGAGACCGCAAATGATTTAGACAGGGTTAGTATGGAATTCAGTAATACACGTAAGAAAAACGTGAAACTTAACTGCGTAAAAGCTCATTTTGTTACCTAGGGGGTTTTCATAGTTTTACAGTTAAAGTGATGCTTTAATTGGACTAACAAATTCCGACTTAAAAAATCTAAAAGTCCACAAGCTTAATTTTTGTTAAATGTTAAATCTGTGAAGAAGAATTTTAATTAACATTGAAATCTACCTCTAAATTAAAGATTTTTTTTACCACCGTTTAATACCAGGTTCACTTATTACGTCGCTTCGTAGAAATGAAAAAACATGACCTCCTTTTATTCCATTGTATAAAAATAATTAATTACATCAAGTATCTAAGTTTGTAGTTTTTAGCGACCAAGCTTTTTTAGCCGACTTCAAAAAAAGAAGGTTATTTACGAGTAATATTGCCGCTCACCAAAAAACGAAGTAGGTATCACCTTGATCTTGATGGCCAGCAATCAGCTACATTACCTACGATTTACAAGAAAGGACTGTCAGTCGTTTGTGAAACGACCTGATATTATCGGTGTTCGATGAAATGGAGCCTGAAGGTGGATTTTGTAGATTCTTCAAGAAACCCTATATAGAAACTCTAATCCATGTTAATTTGTTTATAAATAAAATGGGCATCAGGCCTTCTTGACTCGAGGAAACCTAAGTGGTCGCATGAGACCGCGATAACAACTGATTTCTTTAGTGAGTTTCGATTCGATGGTAGCTAGGTACTTAAGGGTCAACCGTTTAGCAAGTGTGAGGAGTGTAATCAAGATCTTCATTTTGCCTCTGGTAAATTAGAGATTGGCGCCTGTAGGTGACACTAAAGGTAGCCTTTAGAACTAATCGTCACAGACGCAGCGTCTTTAGCTTTGGTCCTTGGAATTTCATACATTTGCATAGAACATCTATTTGTCGCTCTGTCGCGGCGTCACAGTCAACAGTCGCGGCGCCACTGACGCTATAGACGCTCGCTTCGAAAGGCTACCTTATAGCTTATAGGGCCTAAATCATAGCGTCAGCTGAATTAAAAATCTTCAACTAGAAAAGAGGGAAAAAACACCAAAAGATTTAGGTTGTAATTTTCACTGCAATATAAAAAAAAGTTACAAAAATGAACAAAAATATGCATAAAAGCTTACATGTTTTTTAACTTAAACCGAGCGAAGCAGTAAAACCTGAATCTTTTTGTTTAACCTCTCGACTCGCTTCAGTTTTCTTTTTTGCAACTTGTATGACCGAAAAACTGCAGTAGGCTTCTGATTCGACTTTCATAGTAATAACTGGGTCAAACAGCCAACGAGCCTGTACGGACTACTTAAAAGGTTAGGTGCGGGATACACTTGCGCGTCTTAGATTTAGGGGTCTTTTAAATAAGATATTTATCTCAAACCACATCCTATGTTTTGAATCTTATTTTACAATCGCTAAATGGAGTTTTTGTAAGCCTGCTGCTACTTTGAAATATCTCTATATTTACCAAATTTTATACATGAATGTTAGTGACAATATTATTATTTAGGAGAGTTTGATGAAATGATGGACTGGTATGAGATCGACAGAATCGGTTTTAAGTAATTTGAGAGTAACAAACATCCCTTCAGCCACAAAATCATACCAAATATTTAAATATAAATTGTTTTAGCTACACAATTTTGACGATCTATGATTTGTGGGATACGTCTATGCCCCGAATAGCTATATTAATAGAAGAAGCGTCGCAAGAAACCCAGTCACCAATATCTGTCACTCAGTGAAGCATAGGTACACTGTAATAGAGTACGATAGGATTAGAACATATTTAGAAGATTAACGGAAATGTTATAACAAAAAAAAAATTTATATTTTCAAGTTTTTTCCCAAAATATCTCCCAGTGTGCCTCCAGCCGAATATAGCTAGCATTTAGTACAGCCAGCGGCCGAGCGGGAAATGATTGTTGTAAACTGAAAAATGAGCTACCAACCCGCTCCATGCAGTTTTTGTCCGAAGCCCACTGAAAAGTTCGTGAATAGAGTCGAAATTTCAATGAGAATTTTTGAGCTAAAAAATTAACCGTAAGTTTTAAAGTTAAAATGGACGAGAATTTAATAAGTGTTTTAGGTCTCATCCTATTTATAAGTTACGAGTGTAAACGCATTATGTTGTTGGCAGAAAGTTATGAATTTCGTTATGAGTATGGTGTAATTAATTCTGAATGGCGCTATTAAAAAGTTTGGATGACAAAACGATGGTACAAATTGGGGTGCATTTTAGCATTTTAATTTATTTAGACTAGCTTTTGTCCGCGGCTTTGCTTGCATACATTTATAAAATGGCCAATGTCGCGGGAAGACCCTGGATGCGGGCAGCGCAGGACGGTTCATTGTGGAAAATCTTGGGGGAGGCCTTTGTCTAGCAGGGGACGTCATTTGGCTGAGACGAACGAACGATTTATAAAATCTTTCTAAATCATAGCCTAAGTTATAATATGTATCGTATAATTAATGTAATTCTGATGCATTAACAATAATATTGTTTTCATCAAAATACGTTAAGTGGTTTTTAGATGAAAAAGTGAACCTTACAAACTTTTACATTTATAATATGAAGGATTTTGAAATTTTGTCTGCGATACTACGCTTTAATATTGTAATTTTCATGAAGATTCGTCCAGTAAATTTTACGTAGAAAATAACAATCAAAACTTGCTCCTAATATCAGTGATAGTGATATCACGACTTAAAGATAAATTAAAACAGTTCTGTAAGTTCAATTTAAACAGACTTATCTCCAGAAAACGTATGGATAATGGGTTTACATACAAACAAACATTCTAAGAAAACGCGCCATGATTGCCCCATCAGATTTGTATATGGGTGAATATCCCAAACACGTTTTTTACGCGGCGGAGCTGAGAATTGATGGGAGAAATGTAACTAGAGCGATGATTTTTTTTCTGTATATAGTTTATACAGCGTTTTACACGATAGCAAAGTCTTCAGGACAATAGGTAGTTATTTTATGTACTAAAAAAATTTTCAAAGACCCAGAATCTAATAGCGGTGGCGCGTCCTAACTCTATTTCTACTCATAAATTGTGTTATTCCTTCTTTCTCAGGGATTCTAGTAATTTAAAAATAGTATAGCCATAAAATACATTAAATAAGACTTCCAAATGATATGAAAGAAATGTGATATTTCATATTTTAAGTGTTTTAAATAGCCTTTCAAAACTGTCCCACGAAAAAAAGCAATTACAGTGGCTCAATTTCGACACTCTCTTACTTCTCCAAAGAAGCTTTGAGAGACGTAGAGTTCTTCTTCCCTGCATCACTCAACTGTGTCCTCCTGATCGGTCTATAAAGACTTGCCACTTGTGGTATTGTTTTTCCAGCAGACCCGTAAATATTAGTATCAGCGGCACAGGAATACAAAAATTTTCAATTTCGCTGGCAAGTGTATGAGTGAAAGCTACTTACTTAGATGCTAAACGATTCTTTAACATGATTAAAGTTTGGTGTTTTGTTGTATCTGCATACAGAAATTATTGATCAGAATTATAGTTTTCTTTATAATTTGAATTTTGTAACAGTTTTTCAATTCCGGTGGCGCAATTTCGGTGGCTCCGGTGGCGAATCTATTGCCGGAATTGGTCTTATTGGCTCTGGAGCATTGTACCTAGGTCTACTAAGGTCTCAGTCATAACTACAATATCGTCAGTGAATCGAAGTTGTGTGATGTACTCGCCGTATCTTGATACTGAGCTCGGTCTAGCTCAGGCTTGAAAACCTCTAAGTGGGAGGTAGTGAAGACTTTAAGAGATTATGGTGTCTACAACTCTGAACCCTCGCAGCAATCAGATAAGTTTCGAGTTCTGATCTTGGGGGAGGGCTGATATGATGAAGTTTTCATACAAATACTTCAGAAGTTGCATGTATCGACAGTCAATTTGACGCCATTAAAGAGACTGTAGCACAGCCCAGGTCTTGACCGAATCGAAGAAGGTACAAAAAGGCCAATAATAATGACTGATTATAGTCCTCAGTCTTCTGCATAATTTGACGCAGCATTAAATGTGTACGTAGTATTACAAACGTCTTTTCGAAAATGAGGTTGTCTGGGAGACTGGATGTTTCAGGAAAAAGCTGCCTCACCTGACTGGACCATCGCCAACGTCCATTCCATTCCAGTCTCTAGCACCACCACCATGTCTTATTTTTTGGTTTATCGACCAATAAATATGGTGGTATTTAAGAGAACTTTAGTACTAGCATTCCATCTGATTTCATAAGCTCAGTTGTGATTTCATTATTTCCTGGTACATACCTTGTTGTTTTTAATAGGGCATTCTAATCTCACTCAAGCTAAAGTCTAGGATATCTTCGCTAAAGTGTCGGAATAATCTCGATCTTCAGCCTAATTACTAGTAGTGCTTCTTAATCTCTCCTAGCAGCTTAGGCATTTACCAAAATGGTTCTGCTATCCTCGTTATTCATGTTGGTATATTCAATTTGGTCCTCGCAAATACATACTTTCGATTTATTACAAAAAAATCGTCTCTATAATACACTTTGTATCAGCGTGAGGACTTGGATAGCTATTTATACATCGATACTAAGCAGAATCTTAAAAACAGATGAGAATAGTCCTGAAACAGCTAAAATTTCCCTAGTCTCGTAGGTTGCAATCTATTCTGCCACTCGAGATGAAAATTCGTGGGGCTTTGGAGCTGGATTGGCACTGGTCGTGGCTTAGGCTTCATCAGTCGACAGCTTTTGAGCATCTTTTATTCGGCATTCTTCTATTTCGGTGATGACTTCTTCTTCTTCCTCGGTCCCTCACTGATGAGGATCGCAACCGCAGATAGTGTTCCTTTATAGACTGCGGTCATAAGCTGTGTGGTGATCGGAGAATGCAAATGTGATTAAATTGCCTGTTCGTCTAAAAATGATTACTACATTTTGATTTTTGCAGTACTATTAGGGTGCAGCTCAGTACGCTTTTACAGTTCGGGCATCTTTTGCTAGGCCTTCTCTCTCTATGAGGCTGGCTGGATTTAGTCCTCCGTTTCTTAATTATTGTACTACTTTCATCTAGCTCATTGTCGCTAGGTTTGCATAGTTTTCCGTTAAATTACCCTGTCACAAATATGTAATGTGTTAGTCCAGTAGCTGGTATAGATCTAGAAATATCTTCATACTTAATCTCCAGTTCGCATGGTCTTTAGCGAATAATTAGTTGCGTAATTCTGAGTATAGGATAGGTATGATACCATCATGAAAACTTGGCTAGCCTGGACCAATATTTTTACTTATGGAAGATAAACCTAACACCAACCTGGGGCAGTTGGTCGCCCTCCCGGGACTAGAGTTGGTTTCTGGGTTTGAGGGTCATGTATGATGTCTTTGTGATGACTCTAGAATAACGGGGCTGTTGGCGGCTAGAGCCAGAAAGTTTTGGATTTGTTCTCTATGGAGGGATTTTGCCGTTATCACCATGCTTAGCAGGCTGGTTGGTAGTTCCAGTATGGTAGTATAATACCCGGAAAGATGCTGCAGCCCACCCTCCAGTATTTTGATTCCTTAGTCGGCTATTACGACTCACGTGGGAAGATTTGATGCTTTTTTAGGGTCACAACACAGGCCTGAATATTGTTTTTAATTATAAACATCTTTACTGGATAATAATACTTAATTGATTACAAATAAATAAGTAATTTGAGACAATCATCCGTAACATTCCGAAGTCCGCTGTATAAATAAATTTCGGTGGATTGGTTCTTAATTCCGGTGGCTCAAATACAATTTCGGTGGCTCTTGATAATTTCAAATTGACATATCTCGAGAAGTATTAATAATATTTTGATCTCTACCATATCATTGAATAATACAAGTTATTTACTATTATTTCTGCCACAAAAAAGTTTTGGAAAGTGGAAATTAAAATTCGCCACCGGAATTAGGCAAAAAACGAGTTTGTTGATATTCACCCATATAGATAACCACACTTTATTGTCCGCGCACAGTAAACGGTTACAAAACCTAATTTGGGATCTTATCGCTATGCGATCTGTCCCAGACAACCTTCAGGAGTTGGGTTAGGCTAAGAACTCATGGAGCGAGAGCGCGAAGATGATCCAAACGCGCCCTCGCTCCGGCGACGGCGAAGGGGTCAGAGGAGGCGACAGTACGATCGCCTCCAGTTTCCTCTCCTCGGTGATGGCCAGCGGGCCGGGGGCGTGGGGGCGCCCTCGACTGCATTGCATAGGCCACCACCACCGTCGGACGGGAACAGCTGTGTGCTCCTAGCTGCTCCCGTCGCCCCCCGTCCTGGGGGGCTTGTAGGGCCCGCCGTGTAGGCGGGCAATCGCCGGGAGGGACTGTGGTAGTGAAGGCTTTGTCCGGAATCCCACAGTTCCTTCCCACTTAAGGCGAATGATGGAGCACCGGGGTCTTTTAGTGGGTATGCCTTGTCCTTCTGACTTGGTGAGCCCCACATAACCTACCCTGTCCCCGTAGGGTAGGTATGCAATTCAATGCATTTTTCCCCGAAAAAAAAAAAAAAAAAAAAGGCTAAGAACTCACGGCGCGATTTTCACCCGCACCCGCGGCGGTAGCGGGATTGCGGTTTTATTTCAAAACTCACGGGAGCGGTTATTTGCGCGGTTATTCTATGAACTCACGCGCACTAAGTCACTGGTACAAAATAGTCGCCTGCCGATCGGCGGGACCCGCATACAACCGGACCCGCTGCGGGCGAAAACCGCGTCGTGAGTTGTGCATTACTTTTTACAAGTATCTGCATTCTACAGAAGCTGCGGGGCCGCAACCGCCGCGGGCGCGGGAGAAAATCGCGCCATGAGTTCTTAGCCTTAAGCGCTTAAATGGGCCATAATTTATTTTGGATTTGGTCTAAGATCCATAATAGACACGGGGTCTAAAGCTGTCTGAGCTTAACTCGGTCAGTGCCTGAGATATAGGAGTGGCAGAGGGGTAGGGGTACTTTTTTTTTTGGTTGCCAGGTGTTGGCACGGCTTTTTGGGTCCGTGGCCGAGTCCCCCAGTGTTCGACGCACCCGTGGTCGACGCCCCCGATTTAAATTAATTTAATATCATATTTTTTTCGGCTTTTGCACTAAGTACAGTCAACGAAAAGTAATGAAAAATATAATAATTTTGTTGTTATTACAAAAATTAAAATGTTGTTTTTAATTTTTGGTTATAAATAACCTACTTAATAAAACTTTTATAATTTCAACTTTTATTTGTAGTTAGTTAAATGTAGAGAGAGTAGAGTTATTTTAAAGACTGGTTATTTAATTGTTATTATACAGGGTGTCTGCCGGAAGGTTAGACAAACTTCATGAGTTTATAGATAGGGACATCGCGGGCACAAACTACATAGTTCGTTTATAAACATTTTTGTGCCTGACTGTACATTTAATTAAAAATTGCTTTAAATCAAATTTCACTGACCGGGGGCGTCGACCACGGGTGCGTCAAATACTGGGGGACTCGGCCACGGACCCGGCTTTTTACGGTCTTGTCCGGCCTGTCTGGCTTTTGTTAGACTTTTTATGTGCATTTGAAAGTCGAGCCACACAATAATATCAAACGCACGCTTCAGCAACCGACGATGACAGTACGCACTCGTGAGTGAGCTATGACACTAATAATTGCACCTCCCCCCCGTGACATGTCCGGCTTTTAGGGTAAAATGTGCGGCCAAATGAAGCACAAAGTTTTTTTTTTACCTGGCAACCAGGGTGGTGTTTTTGGGGCGTCAAACAGCGAGACTTCAATAACGCTCTTCTGCGTTTCGGTTTAAAGAATCTTTATTCTCATAAGAACAGGGTAGTTCACTTACATGAGATTATAATAATTTACAACAATTGTCTTGTGACGAAGCATGCGCAAAGCCCACAAACAAAAAATAATGTAGGTACATAAATAATTATTAACATTATTTCGAATAAGTAAACATCAGATCTGCAACTCCGTTGACACAGAAATAATGGCCCTCAAACTAACTATCATTTACTCAGTCAGGACTAGGTAGGTGTGACTAGGTGTAGTGAGTAAGAATCCACCTACTAAATAAATAAGATTTTGTATGCTCAGTCACGTCATAATTTGTCAATGTCACCGCTCCCGTACCGCTGCCATACCTCAGGGACTGACCCCAGACCTAATAATTACAATACGTACTATATTTTTCTGGAAATAAATATTTTGCTACACAAATAAATGTAGTCTGCTGATATTATATTTAGTACAAGCGGCCGCCCGCGACTTCGTACGCGTAAATCCCGTTTTACCCCTTAGGGGTGGAGTTTCGTAAAATCCTTTCTTAGCGGATGCCTACGTCATAACATCTATCTGCATGCCACATTTCAGCCCGATCCGTCCAGTGGTTTGGGCTGTGCGTTGATAGATCACTATGTCAGTCAGTCAGTCAGTCACCTTTGAGATAAATATATACATATATTTAGACTATATTTTTGGACTTTTTTGGTCCTTTTATGTAATCCAATTCTCGTAAGTTTTAATATAAAATATTTTGAGAAGAAATCTTCAATATTTTTAGGAATTTTAATAATAATACGTGGATAACTTATATGCTCTTAATAAAAGCTATACTAGAAATACTAATTACTTTCATTTATAAAGGCAATTGATGCTTCTAGCTTATTTCATTACGCCTCAAGAGAAGCATGGCAAGTTGCCACAACACAAAGTGGATGTCGTTATGCAGGATACTATACGCGTGGGGTTGCCATAACCCTGAATAAATGACGGCTATTTATTGTCATGTCAAGAATAAAAATGACAGCTGTCGTAAGTAGCGCTTTTGTTTTGTTTTTACTTGACACGTAAGGGCATATGCACACGTGGATCACAATGCAGTTTTAGACGCATTAGGTTGAGCCATAGAGATTATAGAAAGATGCCAACTAATGCGCTGAGTTCGAAACTCAGTGTCGCATTAAAAATTCACCCACACAAAGTAATCAAAATATGTGCTCATTATCCACTGCGGTATCAGTAGGTACTCAACGTTGTTTGAATAATCTTTAGTACTACGCAAGCAATGTTTACATTATGACGTCGCTGCTGTCATCATTGCTTTCGCGAGTAATGTGTTCTGTTTTTGGGCATATTGCTGCGACACCGGCCCCGCCCCCTTGTCACATCATCCTTTAGTTTCTATGATCTGTGGGTAGATCCAAAGCACACGATACGTTGCGGTGGCGGTGCGACGCCGGAGCGGTGTCGCTGCGTCGTCTAATCGTCTTTACACAAATATGTGTCTGCCACACACCTCAGCGGTATGGCGCCGTAACGCATCGTGTGTTTTGGCTCTTAAGCCACCTCCTTCTTAGCATGAATATTCTGTGCTCAGAGAAAAAGATTAGGATTTAACTAATCAGATTTCCAAATTGAATCTGAGCAAAGAGATGTTGTGGAAATAACAAAGTAAGTAGGCCATAGTAAGCTGAAAATTCAATTTTGACCTAGATTTGGCACATAAGAATGAAAGTCAAGAAATAAAAAAGGTCGCCCATAAGTTCTTTATGTCCCTTATTTTTGGACACCGAATATTACCAAAGGTTCTGTTACTATACAAAATTTGTTGAACATTTCCCGGTCAACTATCCAATATTTCCAATATTACCTATTTCCATGCTAACACACTCAATGCGTATCAAATTCCCCGATCTAGGTACTATGTGCCAAAATTGGCAACTCATAAAAGCACCGGCCACTTCTGGCACTTACTATTATATTCGGGGGCTGATGGCACTCAAGTTCCTTTCATAAAGAGCAAACTTTGCATTTCTCGAGACATCCTTACGAGGGTTTGATTTGACGAAGATGGAAAATTTCTCTTTTCACGGATAACTATTTTGTAAGAGGCCTTCTTTGGTTACTCGTTATTATTGAGGAGACATGAGGGTGGAAAACAAAAGCTTTTTTTTGTGTGGCTTACGAAACCAAACCATGAAAATGGAAAGTGCTGACTGTCTAGTGTCTTATGAGAAATAAGCAATAAAAAGTAAGGCGATTACTTTTGTAGTGGCTCGCGTAGAACCAAAATTTTGTGTGTATTTTCTAAAAATTGAAACCACGCAGGTTTGTATGTGGTAAAAAAGTTAATATTACGAGTTGTGGAGAAAATTACGTGAGAAAAATAGCATCAAGAGAAAAATAAAAGAAAAACGATAATCGTCGATGGAAAAAAGAATGCAATTTTTTTTTCGCGGATGTACTTTTCTTAGTGGCCAGTGTCACGCACGCGACAATAATGTTTTTTGGTGTTCACCAAAGTAAAGTAACGTAACGCCTTCGTTTGAATAGGTGGCCACGATCGAACGAATCTAGTCATACGATTTGACCAATCAAGTTATGAATATATGAACTTGGAAACGGAAATTAATCTATATTTTAACCGTTTATCAAACTATTTCCAGTACTATGAGAGCTGAATAATAACTTTCAGTTAGGCAATCTAAGTTGTGAAACTACGTTTGCACTACTTGGATGTAAATTCAATTACATTCAATAGCTTAGAAGCCTTAGAGCAATATTCCAAGTTATAGCACAATATTCGCTTTCGCGTTTCATCGAATTCGGATTCGGTGCAGCGGGGCTAATTCTTACAGCGTTAAACGAAGTTTCAAGTGTTTCCAGCAAATTGAAATTCTAGCTGCAGATAAATTTAACTACATATAGAGGCGTTAAGGAGTTCGTCCGTTCCAGGGAAATGACGTCCACTGCTGTACAAATGATTTTCATAACGAACGACGTATGCGCTGCTTGCATCCTGGTACTTTCTGTGATCTTCACCAGATCCTCGGTCCACTGATCGGGAGGCGTGCCCACACTCCGGCCCGTGGTCACCACTCGAGAATTTTTCTGTCGCAATGGTCATCAGTTCTACGAGCCATGTACCGCACACACTACTTACCTACATAATTACTAATCACATTAAATTACTCCGGGGCATGTGCGGGTCTTTCTAATTCGGGCAAACATTGAGATATGTAAATTATACTTAACTTTTTTCTTCTGTAAATATTATATTTCTAAAAATAAATGTGCAAAATATTTTGTCTTTACTGAAAGAAAGTTTTACATCATATTTTCTTTTAATTTCTCTAGAAACTAAATGTAATATTTTCTGGACGCTCTTGTTACATAAGTCTAACGGGATACAGCCTTGTAAAGTTAATCAGTTGACATCAACCTCATCTTCAATGAAAACAAGCGCCAAGATTAAGTACAGTCGACACCAAATCCAGATACATACTGCGATGCGTTGCGGTGGTAGTGCGACGCCGGAGCGGTGTCGCTGCGTCGTCTTACGGCCGGTTCGCACGTCATGTCTCCGTTTTATCGTGTACGTTTTTTTTCGTCGATGTATGTATTACTGTATACAGAATACTGTGTCATGTGTGAAGTCGCTCATACAACTACATACGCCATCGACGAAAAAAAAACGTACACGATAAAACGGAACAGTAAAATGGAGACATGTGTGAACCGGCCGTTACATAGAAATATCTGTGTCGTGTGCCCACGAGCGGTGCGGCGCCGGCCGCGTCATGCGATACGGCGAAATCTTTGCGGTGCGGCGCCGCAACGTGTCGTGCTTTGACTCTTAGAACTAAATCACACGGTGTGGTACGGCGCCAGAGCGTTACCGCTCCGGTTTTCTACATACAATACATTTCGTTTTGTAGCCACACGACACCGGAGGGGGGCTGCGAAATGGCTTGCAGAGTGGCGCCGCAACGCATCGTGTGCTTTGGCTCGTAGGCAGTTGTAATAATAGTAATTGTCCAATAAAAATATACTAGTCTAATTTGTTTCTGACTGTACAAACAAAAGAACTTCAACGATAAAACTAGCAAGTGATAAAATGTGCCAGCTCCTTGCTTAGAATACGTAATTTAAGTCGTTAATTACAGCTTAGCTACTAATTACGTAAGACGTGCTTAAGTAGATAACGTGACGTGAAACTTTAACGTTTTTTGTTGTCAAATAAACAGTTGGTCACCGTTTAATTACTTTTAGGCTGGGTTGCACCATCTTACTTTAACTATGGTGATATAAATTATTGTAGTGTACAGGTTGTATGACAAACGTCAAAAATCTGTCAAACTCCATACAAAAAACACCGGTTTTCGTTAAAGTTACAGTCATAGTTAGGTGGTGCAACTTAGCCTTAAAGTTTTATTATTATGAAGTCGTTTAGCCTCTACTGCAGGAGGTCCATTCTCTCTAATAATCTAATTCATTTAGCACTGCTTCACTTAAGCAAGCATCATTTGTGAATACAGGTCTAATTCATAATAAAGGCAAGAGTGTGGATTTGAATTTTACCCACGACCGGCCAGTAAGGAGACCAGCAGCTAACCAGACGACAAATGAATGGCCTTATCGCGTAAAATCGATAAGATGGCGTGATAAACGCTTATCTCGGCGCGCATCCTAGGTCTACTGATGACCATCCACGAGAAGAGTGAGAAGTCTTAGGGCCTTTCTTACAGCAATCCAGTATTGCAGGATTCAGTAATGCAGGAATACAAGTGTGTGCTTGAAATTCGAAAGGATCGGATTTTTGCGGGACACTGCAAACAGGATGTCAATGTGCCCGCGCCAAACAAGATCCTGCAAAACCAGTACTGAAAAAAAAACGAGATATCTCCATGGGGAAGAGCCCTTACAAACTTTTGACTGTACCCTGCGTATGTCACGTAAGTTTAGGTATGAATACACCTTAATGCATTTATTGGCCGCTTCCGTGGCACCCAGGGAAGCGGCACCGTACATTTTTATGTGGGTAATGTATTAGCACATGTCTTTTGGATATGGCTGCGATGCACGGTAGCTTTTGTTCCATGCAAATAGAGTCAATTTTGTATTAAAAGTATCGACTCAAAAAGGTCAATGAAGTGAAATAATAGGATCCGTTAGTTGGTAAAATGGTTTTCAGCGACATTTTTGGGACTCACTTTCTAATAAAAAAATAAGTTCACTCATGTCACAGATCCTAACCCAAGAAAATGGCTTAGTCATACATGACACCGAGTCCCGAACCCCTAACGACCTAAGGTTAGGTTAGGACTTAAGGTGTTCTCTGCTAAAGTTCTTGCAACTCACGAAGGCGAATGAGCTTTACTTGTGTGTGTACGTGTACCTGTACATGCACATAACGATAGTCAGATGTCTATTGTCTATCAAAACCTTTGAAAAACAAACAGTAGCGAACCACCACACATATTATAGCTCACTCGGCTTCGTGAATTGCAACAACTATAAATCGTTGTGGTCAGCACCTTGGCTTCTAGAAACAACCAAAACCTGCCAATATCTATTGGAGTGGTTTTGACCTTTATGGCTGTCAGCTCCCATGGAAACCTGACCCCGCTCACACTAAGTGCTTGCACATTTTCTGACTTAAGTAAACCACTATGTTAAGGCCCTTTATACATTTCGATTTTTGTAGTGATTCAAGGGAATATTCAGTTCAGTCTCAATGTAGCTAGAATATTTGGAAAAGCTTTTTAAAAGTCTATTTGCAAAAATAAATGAGTTTTATGAGTTTTTTTTATGATACAATAGCGAATTATCTACCTTTATAGACACATTACTAAAAGCAGTAGTGTAAGTAATCACTATACCAGTAGGCCTGGGTACGCGGCACGATAAGCGTTTATCGCGCCATTATATCGATTTTACGCGCCCAAACATTTGACGTCTAACATCGATAAAATTATATCATGGCGCGCAACCTAGCTTGGCAGGCCATAGAATTTAAAAACTCGAGTGGCAGAGGGTAGTGCGCATAGCTCAAAGAACTGATGGCCATTGAGGCTGAAAATTTCTCCAGTGGCGACAACTAATAAATAAATAAATAAATCTTTGGACAATTTCACACAGCGCCAGCTAACTACTACTAACTAGAAGACACAGTGTAGTTAGGCTTCCTTCGGTACACCGACGATCTGGTCAGGGCCACGGGAAGAATCTGGATGCGGAGAGCGCAGGACCGGTCTATTGCGGAAATTTTTGGGGGAGGCCTTTATCTAGCAGTAATTTCTTTTGGTTGAAACGAACCAAAGAATCACTATTCAGTCGCGTAGCTATCACGCACGCAATAGTAAAGTTTCTGTGTTTATTTATTTGTTAAATTGTAAGGGGTAATCTCGGGATCTACTGAACCGATTTTAAAAATTATTTCACCAATTTTAAAGCCACATTATTGCTGAGTGTCATAGCTCATAGGTTATATAAAAAACCGAAAAATCTAGTATACTATAGAGCCTTAGAGGCTTGAAATTCTGGATGAAAAAGTAAGGCTTTAGTTAAAAAACTAATTAGGTGCTTGCTTTAAGTGGGTTTCTCTTACAAATGAGCGAAGAGTGAATTGAATTAAGTATTGCGTAAAACGAACCACCTATAGACTATTTTAATCAGCATCATGGAAATGGCTTTCTTTTTTTCTTTTTCTTTTAGAATTCTACGCTACTTTTATAAATCCTCCTTTTTCAACTTTACTTTTATAAAACTTCTTTACTGATTACCTAAAGTACAGATGGGATAGATTATTAGTACCTTTAGAAAATGCAAAATTTAACGTACGTTCCAAGATAAGGATACTTGCGCTATTAATCGATTTTGTCGATCTATATGAGACGTCAGTGTCAATTGTATCAATGACAGGAATATCTGTTACGGAGCGGTGTCGCTGCGTCGTCTTACATAGAAATATCTGCGGCGGGCTCACGAGCGGTGCGGCGAAATCTTTGCGGTTAGGCGCTGCCACGCGTCGTGTGATTTGACTCTTACACCCGTATTCACAAACGATGCTTGCTTAAGTGCATGAACCATGAAGCAGTAAATCAAACGCACAGCGTTGAATAGAGCTCTGTCATTGGTTCATGTGTGACCCTGTGCGCCCACGAACACTGTGAAACCACATAGTAATGTGCGAGAGTACATTAATTTGCCGGGTCCATCACAAGTGTAAACAACATCTCGCGTTAAAAATGAGCCCATCGTGCGGTAATAAAAAGTCCTTTTACGGAGACAATTCAGGCCGTCATTTTTTAGAATAAACCCAAGTGCTTGGGTGGCGTGTGTCGCCATGATTGATTGATCACTGGATGACTCCCGCCTGAAAATAGACGGGCGTTTCCTCGAACTATGGAAAAACACGGCTTATTCGAAGCCTAACGCCTACTTCGCTATATAAAACTAAGTCTATGGATGGAAACTACTCTATGGATTTTTTTGCGGTTTTCATCGATAGATTCAGTGATTCATAGAAAAGGTCAAGGTGTAATATGTGCCAAGGAAAAAATAAAATACCGGTTGTAGAGAGGATGAAGCGACCGATAAAGTATTTCTGAGACAAGGCGATAATAAGGCGGGTGACGTCAGAAGCAAAAACTAGTTTTACCTCATCATTAGACACTGAAAATCCTCTTTCCTTGGAATATTGTTCAGATTTAGCGCCAGATTAAGTTTCAAATCGCGTTGGATCTAAGATCTAAGTTGTATCTAAGGTCTAGCGCTTAACTCATTATGGGAGCGGCATGGGAGGGTGTTTTTGCGCGTTTGTTAGTCGTTGTTAAAAACGAAGGAGTGGACTGTATTATAGTGATAGGCAGGCCGGTGGTGATTATAGGTATGCTAGAAGCAAGGAAACTTCAAAAAGGGCCAAAACAGTAGGTATATTGCTCAAAACATTAAGAACACGAGAGAGTGTACAAAAGCAACTTCAAAAATCCTAAAAAACAATATTAAAAAAAGTATAAAACCATAAACAATATCAAAAAAGGATTGCTGGCCAAACTGCCAGCAACAGTCGTATACCTCGAAATCAAAAATTCCTTGTAGCTTTTCACCTATCCGCATTTCACCGTGATAGCGTTTTTTGATGTAGCGTGTAATATCGGTAGTATATTTTGTTACTAGCATATATTTTTAACAGATTTTTACAACGGTAGCAAATTTTGATAAAGCATGTATTATCAATAGCCTATTTATTAAGCCGCATATATTTTGAACTATAGAGGTATAGTGCTTAAAGGAAATATCGCGATATGTAATAACGCATTACAAACAAATATCTAACAAGGTGAAAAGCGACTACAGTTAAGACAGGCAGGAAAGTAAATCTACTATGAATTTTTTAGACAGTTGTAATTAGCGATCAAAAATTATACTACAAGAATAAAAATCTATTCAGAAATTTTGATATCGCGGCGAAATGCGAATAGGTGAAAAGCTACGAGGATTTTTTGATTTCGAGGTATACGACTAACAAACGTTTTTGCGACGTATAACGTCAGTGAGACTTCACATTTCTTTTATGATTTGTATGCTCTGTCACGTCATAATATTATGTTAATGTTACCTCTTTCACGGTATCCTAATCGTTTGGTGGTACCGTCTTGTTCAACGACGAATTTTCAGAGAAATTGCTACTTTATGTCTATAAAACTGTACAATAAACTTCCGGACGCAATGAAGGACTTACCCACTAAGCAATTTAAATACCAGCTTTATAAATTGTTAAGTGACAAATGTTTTTATAGCATAAATGAATTTATTAATTGCAAATTTTAAAGAAATTGACACTATTTTTCTATTTTTTTTTTAAATCGAAATGTATTTTGTTTATTATTATTGAATGTATATCAATATTGTTAATTACTTAATTATTTTAGTTGAATTTTTATAGTCTTAGAGACTTATTTATTTGGACATAATTGTGTGCTTTCTGTTTCACTGTATGTTGCATGCCAATTGTCGTTGGTTAGATGTGTGAAACGGACATTCATTGTTTATCACTACTTTGTACCACATTTACCGCAATAAAGAAATTCTATTCTATTCTATTCCATACCGCTCCTATACCCCAGGCACTAAATGAGTTCAGCTTTAGACCTATAATTTGTTTAATAAAGCATTGTCTATTTTAATTACAAGCCCTGGATTAGCAGCCTACGCGTTAACGTTACAAAGCTTTAAGATTTCTTTAGTGTTAGTAATTAAGCTGAAACGGTAGTTTCACAAATTAGTCTGTTATGGTTCTAGATAAATGAAAGGGTTAAGAAATTCTTTATATTACCTTAGAAGGGAGGTAATTGAGTCTCTTCTTATTTTGTTCATAGCCAGATCAACAAAAGAGGTAAAAATATTTTAATGCAAAAGGCAAGTGAAAGATCCTTCTGCTTTAAATGTCAAACTCACTTTCAAGTGAGTTATATGCCAATAGATGGACGACGCACTGATGGTCTTGTTTCTTATGATGGTTTTAGTTCTTACCTTTCATTATTAGCATTAGGTACAAAAGAAACTTAACAATTTGATATTATAAGATTTTTAACTTACGCGTTCCATTTCAGCTAAAATATTAAGGCTGGGTTGCACCATCTTAATTTAACTTTGACAAACGTCAAAAATCTGTCAAACTCCATACAAAAAAACACCGGTTATCGTCAAAGTTACGGTCAAAGTTAGGTGGTGCAACTCAGCCTAAAACACGGGTCTTAACGCGACGTTTATTAAGGCCGGGTAGCAGAGAAAATGGCGAAAATGAGGTTTTCATTTTTCATTTTTGAGGTACTAAACAGTAAAATTAAAGGCTAAGATTTTTATTGGGCATAGTTGAGGATATTTTCTAGGGCTATTAACGGATGGAAACACGATTTGATGAAGTTGACTCGATAGAATAAATTCCCAAAGTTACCTCTATTCGTTTTCTATTTATGGTTTTATTTTGAAAATAAGCGATTTGAGATTCTAAATCTTTTACTAAACTAAAGTTCAGAAATAACTTGAGGGCTTTTAACGGATGAAATTTTTATATTGCTTCTTATTTAGTTACTATGTTAAAAAATGTGGAAAAAATCGTCTATGACGGCTTGGACACTCTCAATCAGTCGCGCGGTGGCGCTTACGGAGGACGGACGCGTGTCAGTTTTTTGGGCGTGACAGTTCGCGATTTGTCAATATTTTTGACAATGATGACTTTGATGAGTCACAGTATAATAATATCAGTGTTACTGGAGAAAGCTTAAAGGACAATGACCAAAAATGTATGGAGTGTGGTCCAAATGTCCACCACTAACGAGACCTATGTAGTAAAATAGTCTAATAAATACTGATTCATTATAACCCAACCGCAATCAAAAATATGCTGTCAGTAAAAAGTTATGACTGAATGAAAAGTCTGTTTCTTACCTTTTCATAAGAAAAATGTTCTTGATATCATTCTATCCATTGCACATTTTGGACTAATCTACGCTTGTTATGTCATGTCGCATATGGCGCGGGGTTATAAATGAATTTTATTAAATATTATAATGAGCTGTGCCTACGACTTTGTAGATACACGTGAAAATAGTTTGAATAATATTTCCCATTTTTACAACATTTGTCTTTACTGCGCCGCCCCTATTGGTTGTAGGGTGATGTTATTTATCCTAAAACCATCCTTGATAAATGGGCTATCCATAACAAAATGAATTTTTCAAATCGGACTAGTAGTTCCTGAGATTAGCGCGTAAACTACTACAATTTTTCAAACAGTCATAACTTTTTACTGACAACTTATTTTTTTTTCGTCCCATACTGAAAGCTAATCTCTATTTAATGGACTATAAGCCAATATAGGTCTAATTAGTGGTGGACATTTGGACCACTTTTGGTCATTGTCCTTTTTGATAGTTAAAAATTATCAATTTTGTCTACCTATTGAAATTTAAATCGTTCGCATCCTTTTAAACGAAGACTCTACTCATGATACATAGTACATTCCTCAAATATTAGACAAAACCAATGAGTTAAAATTACATTTTAATAGTACCTACATACAATCGTCTTACACTCTTTAGAAGAGCACACTGACACAAATAAATAATAAAAAATACTGTCTAAGGTCTGTAGCTAAAGGTCTAAGCTGTAAGATAGAAGAATCTTCTAGCCAAAAAGATGGCAGATGCAGCAGATGTCAACGGATTTAAAACTGGAGTTCATATGACTCCTTGTAGACTTGAGTCTCTAGAGCGTCCCTTCCTCCACCATGCGTAAGAATTTTTACAAAAATACTGTCTAAGGTCTGTAGCTAAAGGTCTAAGCTGCAAGATAGAAGAATCTTCTAGCCAAAAAGATGGCAGTTGCAGCAGATGTCAACGGATTTAAAACTGGAGTTCATGTGACTCCTTGTAGACTTGAGTGTCTAGAGCGTCCCTTCCTCCACCATGCGTAAGAATTTTCACAAAAATACTGTCTAAGGTCTGTAGCTAAAGGTCTACGCTGCAAGATGGAAAAATCTTCTAACCAAAAAGATGGCAGATGCAGCAGATGTCAACGGATTTAAAACTGGAGTTGATGTGACTCCTTGTAGACTTGAGTGTCTAGAGCGTCCCTTCCTCCACCATGTGTAAGAATGTTTCAAAAATACTAAGGTCTGTAGCTAAAGGTCTAAGCTGCAAGATAGAAGAATCTTCTAGCCAAAAAGATGGCAGATGCAGCAGATGTCAACGGATTTAAAACTTGGAGTTCATGTGACTCCTTCTAGACTTGAGTCTCTAGAGCGTCCCTTCCTCCACCATGCGTAAAAGTTTTCAAAAAATACTGTCTGAGGTCTGTAATAAAAGTCTAAACTGCAAGATAGAAGAATTTTTTAGCCAAAAACATGGCAGATGCAGCATATATCAACGGATTTAAGACTGGACTGGCACTACCTTGCAATGTCATCCTATCATTGTTATCTGTAATGTAAATTATTTTTAAAATGTATTTAAAAAATAAAATGTTCCTTTTATTATTTCAATAATCTGACCTCTCAACTCAACTACACTACACAAACACCTTTGTTCGCAACTGTACTGACGAAACCTCGATATTATACCGTTCATTTAAGATGGCAAGCTTTTTGCTGCGGTAATGCACTACAGGTAACCGTGTGTGATGCTTATTGCTCATAGTGATTTTCGATACAGAGCCCTGTACATACGTTATATATAAATTATGGAAAGAAAACACCCAGACCAATACAAACAAATATGTATGCAATTTTAGTATGATATTTTTATTTATTAATAAACAAAAAGACTGAACAAAATTGATGCGTGTACTGATTAATGTAATTAACCAGATACAAAGCTTTGTGAATTGCAACAACTATAATTTATTATCCAAGCTCTAAATAATCGCTACTACGAGTAACTGATCATAAAATGTTTTTCCAATCGCTCAAGCTCTCGAGGATCTACCGATAGGTCGGGTGACGTAATCTTGAAATTCTTTTAGCCGGCGCGGAACTTCCGGAAGGTCGGGTGACGCCATGCCTCTTTGAACCGTGTTTACTTTGGCAGCTATATTCTATATTTATTCGATTCTAAAATATATTTCCAAAACTTTTGAAAGTTGTTTTAATTTGTATCACTTGGATATGATTTGTATTAAAAAGTGCTGTGAGTGTGACGCTTGAACGGAAGGAAGTCAACCTAACCTAACCAACTGCGTATTTCTAAACTGCGTATTTCTATACTGTGTAGCCGCGAGAGCTCTTTGGCGCGCTGTCTTCGGCGAAGTATTGCGCGCGCAGATTTTGACAGCGCGAAATACCTACTTTAGCAGAAATACCAAGCCTTAATGAGTTACATTATGTATTGTGACCACGGCTGCAGCATCGCAGACGAAACGTCAAGCCGTGAGTACATAACGTAACTCATTAATAAACGTCGCATTAAGACCCGTGTCTTACTATTTTAGAATTGATATTATCCTTCTAAATATTGTGATTTATACTGGCTTTTTGAATTCTTCTCTTTGCGAAAGAAGTTTGATTTCTGATATTTTCAAGAGATATTAGACCTTTCAAGTTTGATGATGATAAATTTACTACTCACCTTCCTGAAAGAAGGGTCTTATCAAACGGATAGTCAACGAAGAGATATTATTGTGATGAATTTACACTGCACCTCTAGTCCCAAAATAAGCTTCAGATAGTACCAGAAAACGACGTACTTAGAGCCTTTCTAAACCCTTCCGGTGACCCTACAAGGACTCTAAAAGCTTCCTTTCTATACAAATAACGGAACCCTAAACCTATTAACGCTCATTTGTTTTAAGTTACAAACTAAGCAAAGCTTATACTGTTATTACCAGGAAACGACCTACTTAGATATTAAGCACTTTTATAAACCCTTCCGGCGACCACCAACCCTATAAGGCCACTAAAAGGTTCCTTTTCTGCACAAATATCGGAACCCTAAAACTATACTGTCTTTTGTAAGCCCTTCCCGTGGCCACCAAATAGAGTTGGTGGCGACCGGAAGGCCTCTAAAAGGTTCATATTCTATACAAACAACGGAACCCTAACCCTATTAACGTTCATTTGTTTGTTCCAGACCCCGGACGCCAGTATGAACCTGACCTTCAATGCGTCCGCAAAATGGATAATCGAAGCTTCCCGAGGCATACAGGACCCAAACGTGCTCCTTGAAAAGTTCTCCCAAAACCGAAAGGTTGATGACCCGACCAGATCCCTCCTGTTGGCGTTCTATGGCATCCTGGTAGTTATTGGTGCTGTTGGCAATGCGCTGGTTGTTATTTCCGTAAGTGAATTTGCTTTTTTTTTACTAAAACCTGGCCCGTGAGCACGTAGAATTTTGTCCAATGACCCCAAGGTACCCATCCTTATCGCTCGCGCGTAATTATATTGCTAATTAGGCGCGATCGATGAGGATGGGTAGCTTGGGGTCATTGGACAAAATTCACGGACCAGGCTTTAGTTCGTTCGTTTGTTTCAGCCGAAAGACGTCCACTGCTGGACAAAGGCCTCCCCCAAGGATTTCCACAAAGACCGATCCTGCGCCGCTCGCATCCAGGCACCTCCCGCGACCTTCTCCAGATCGTCGGTCCACATAGTGGGAGGCCTACCCATGCTACGTCTTCCGGCTCGTGGTCGTCACCCAAGAACTTTCCTGCCCCAGCGGCCATCAGCTCTACGAGCTATGTGCCCCGCCCACTGCCACTTGATTTTCGCGATTCTGCGGACTATGTCAGTTACTTTGGTTCTCCTGCCGATCTCCTCATTTCTGATTCGATCACGCAGGGAAACTTCGAACATACCACTCTTAGTAGATTTTACTCGTAACTTTATACTATTTATATTACAATCGAATAAATAAAGTGGCGCTCACTCAAGTGGTCTTAAGTGAGCGTTTTGAATTCGGGGGCATGGTAGAGTTCTCCCCAACATAAGCAAAAAACACAACTCTTATTTACCTACTTACATTTTCATAAAGCCATTTAAGATTTTCAATCCCCCATTTTCGAGCTATTTTCAATATTACAAAATTATCCTTTCTTGGAGATACTGACTGACATTTTCAGCACCTTAATTTCAAATAATTTTTGTGTTGACGGAGTGTGAAAGATATCCAGAATGATCAACGTTCGTTCTACATAAATGACCCCACAACTTTTGACAACGAATGGGTATGAGACTTGCAGCATTTTGAACTTAGGATATTTATGATAGGTTAAATAGAGATCTTAAAGGTTTCACTAGGTTTAAGTAAATAACACCAGCATACCCTGATAACCGCAAATTTCTTCCAGGTAGTCAGAAAACCGGTAATGCGAACAGCCCGCAACATGTTCATAGTCAACCTTGCCGTCTCCGATGCCCTGGTCTGCTGCGTCGGTACTCCTTTGACCCTCATGGAACTGCTGACCAAGCACTGGCCGCTGCCCGACTGGCCTAGCCTTTGCAAGGCCTGTGGGGCCATCCAGGCCATCTCCATATTCGTCTCCACGATCTCCATCACAGCTATTGCCCTGGACAGATACCAGGTAAAGCTGACTCTATTAGTTTTAGATTAGTGTTTTGAATGTATAAATCTGCTTGAATGGTTGCGTTGGCACCCCTTTAACCCTCATGGAACTCTTCACTAAGCACTGGCCTAGCCTCTGCAAGGCCTGTGGGGCCATCCAGGCCATCTCCATATTCGTCTCCACGATCTCCATCACCGCTATTGCCCTGGACAGATATCAGGTAAAGTGAACTCTATTGATATATGTATAAGTAGAGGTCTGAATGTAGAAATTAGCTTAATCCTTGTGGAACTGCTGACCAAGCAACAGTCTTTGGCCTCTACAAGGCTTCTAAGGCCGTCCACGTTATCTCGATATTCGTCTCAACCATATCGATCACTGCTATTTCCCTGGACAGATACCAGGTAAAGTGAACTCTATCGATAAAATAAATATTTATGAAATGTTTGAATGTAGAAATTAGCTTGAATACTCATGGAACTGCTGACCAAGTATTGGCCTATCCTTTGCCAGGCCTGTGGGGCCTGGATGGCCCCACAAGTACAAATCGCCGCTATTGCCCTGGACAGATACCAGGTAAAATAAACTCTATTGATAAAGGGATTAGTGGTTTGAATGTAGAGATTAGTTTGAGTGGTTTATGTTTGTTTAAGGGTGAGTTTACATTGAGAAGCTTTGCGCCTTATTTGTGATTGTGAAGTCGATTTTATTTTATTTTAGATATTTTTTTTACGGTCGCCAAAAAGTATGACCCATGGATTACATACAAACGCCAATTATAGAACAAAAAATAATAGAATAGAACAGCAAATTAATATTTAAAAATAACCGATGACTTAAACATTTAATTAAAATTTAAAGCCTTTTTTATTTTACACTTTTCATTTAAAAATGTATGGTTTCTAAAATTTATACATAGATAGATCCTATGGAGTGGTTGCTATGTTAAATCGGCCCACGTATTTGGTCTCTAGCTAGAGTACCCCAAAGAAACTAACTTAAACACATACTTGTATGCTAATAAACACATTATCCTCCTCTGAACAGTCGGGTAAAAACACTCAAACCTTTTGTAAACTTTTGCTTTTTCAGCTCAGCCTAAATGAATCAATAGGACACAAAGCTCGCTCGTTAACATAATGTATTTAAGTCTCAGTTCAACTCCCAGTAGGTAGGGTCAACGTTTGCAGATCTTTTTGTCTTGTAGTTCTTGGAAAAATAATCTTGGAAATACAATACGGCTGCTTATAAAATGGTACTCTTTTGTGATAAATAAAAAACAGCTATTCATTCGCAAACAAACAAGCGATTATGTTTTGATAAAGAATTTAATATTAAAAAAAGTTAAACACACGTGTACGACGTACGTTTGTAAAACAATATTTCATATTAAATACTTTTACTTTCATAAAATAGACTTAAATCCTAGAAAAATAAAAATACTTTTCTGTAATGTAAAATTTATTACTTTTGGCATAAAAAATATACTTCGTTTAAGCTTGTAATTATTTAATTCATCACTACTCTATACCCTTAGATTTTCAAATCTTATTTAATGCACAAAGACTCCAGTTTCTTAAAGTGAAAATTTCAAGTAAAAATCACACAAAGTTGAAAAATACAGGCCTCCCTTATCGTATATTACGTCACTTAGTCCAAACTTAGGCCATTTTCGTCTAACCGACCACTTAACCATTTAACTGTAAATAACTTAAGTACTAGCAAATCCTAAAACCTAAGTTGAAAGTTTGTTCATTCGTTTAGTTTTAAAATAATGACCTCCATTGCTAGACAAAGGCATCCCCCAATTAATTTGTACCTTTATAAATGTCAAAAACTATCTACATCACCTCAACGGTAAATATCTGACACAACTCACGCCTGTATTCACAAACGATGCTTGCTTAATTGAAGCAGCAAATCGAACGCACAGCGTTGAATACTAGAGCTCATACATTTTTTTAATACCTTCGCGAAGAAAACCTTTTGTACGTAGTCATCATCATCATCATCATTTCAGCCATAGGACGTCCACTGCTGAACATAGGCCTCCCCTAATGCTTTCCACGTTGATCGATTGGTAGCGGCCTGCATCCAGCGCTTCCCTGCTACCTTTACGATGTCGTCGGTCCACCTTGTAGGTGGACGCTGCGTTTTCCGGTACGCGGCCTCCATTCCAGAAACTTGCTGCCCCATCGGCCGTCAGTTCTGCATACTATATGCCCTGCCCATTGCCACTTTAGCTTGCTAATCCGTCGGGCTATATCAGCGACTTTAGTTCGTTTACGGATTTCCTCATTTCTGAGTCGATCTCGCAAAGAAACACCAAGCATAGCCCTCTCCATAGCACGCTGTGCAACTTTGAGCTTCTGTATAAGGCCTATAGTGAGAGGCCACGTTTCCGAGCCATAAGTTACAAGCCATACAAACTTATGGCTTGTACGTAGTACTTATTATTATTCTAACTAGACAGAAAAATCGTTCCCTTTTCGTTAAAATCTAATATCTCGCAAAATGTATATTTAAGAAGCTGTTATCTGAGTCATGCAGAAGCCCTCACGTTCTCAATTCCCGCAAACTCCCTTTGATGTACAAACTTACAAACTTCCTGGATATAGTTAGCCTGCAAATGAATTTATACTAGCGTTAACATGTTTATAATAATATGTATTATCAATAATTTCTATAAATAAAGGAGCTTGACGTCAGATTCTAATCATATTGGCTGTCCGAAACGCGCTCGACTTCTAAGCAAAGGGATTTTTATGTTACAGTCAAAACTGATAATCAGTCAAAAGTGGATTTGATTCTTTAAAAAATCAACCAAGAGTGGTTTTGACCAAGGGCGACAGTTTGGTAACATTTTAAATCAGGCTAAACCATTTTTGACTGATTTAAAATTTTAAGACATTTAAGTATTCGTCTGGTAAAAGATGGAACTGGAAAAATCAGGCAAAAGTGGTTTTGACCGACTATGAGTTTTGACTGCAACATGTATATTTAGAGGGTATGGGACATGTTTGGTTAGGGTACTCCTGGATTGGATGGGTTTCCCAGTTGCCGCCTTAAGTGACTCTACCACAAGGGACGACTGGGAATTGAAAATAAACATTGTCACCTTCAGGGGTACTCCGAAACGCATTGGGTCTATCTGTCTCTGTCGTTCATTCATTAAACCTTTGTTTTGTCACTTGACATCCTTTCTTTGGCTTTGCACTGGAGGGAAGTCGAACCCTAACTTCGAACTCCTCAAAGTTCTTCTGATTAATTTAATTTCGGGTCCAATAACCGTATAACTTTCCCTCGGGACGAACTTTAACTTCACTGGATGGGTTTTTATTGGTGGTCAAGCTGTAAATCCTGGCTACACAGGAGTTGCAGCGGTGGGAACGAGAGGTGGGAATAGTCTCGTACGTCACTTATTCTAGAACTCGAAACTTTAGATAACGTTTGTCGGAGTAACCTTGCTTGTAGCTATTAGGGTACTTAAATGTCTCAATAGGCATCACTTGAGACGGTAGGTTTTCAAAAAATAGTAAGCAGACCTTTTTTTTGCTAAAAGTGTCAAATAGTATTAAACTTACAAGTTTTATAAATTTAGGTTATTTCTAGTAAATGTCACTTTTAATAGTAGTAATAGAGATGTAATAAATGATGTCTGTAATAGAAGTTATAGAAGTAGAGATAAGCTAACAAAAGACAAATTTATTAAACATTTTATTGTTAATACCACTGAAAATATAATATTTAAATCAAAACAATTAAATTATACCTATAGTTGAATATTCTCACGTTTGATTGCACAGACTACAGCACAGGACCGTTCATAGTGGAAATCCTTGGGGAGGCCTTTGTCCAGCAGTGGGCGTCATTTGGCTGAACGAACGAACGATTGTCCTGACAAAAAAGGAGCTTATTTTAACCATTTGTATTTCCAAGCAAGCATTTTGCAGTTAGGTAACCGGCAACACGAGACTAGAGCCATTGTGTCCCCTCAAACGAAGGTCGAAGGGCTTATTTAGTTGTTTATTGAGTAAACTCGGTTAATTTCGAAGTAACAATGCCTTTTGTATCGGCGAAACTGTTACTTGGGTCCGCGAAAGGATTATTGATTTGACTTTGTTATTTTAGGACACTCGTGTCGGATATAATTGAAAGTTATTGTTAATGATTATTATTAAATATAATAATTAAGGTCGGTTTACTTTAGGTTCTGTGGGTTATTATTGTGCAAAGGAACTCTATTTTTGTTTTATTTGTCCTATCTGTCATCTGGTTGGTAATTTACAGGCAGTTTATACTTTTAAAATTCATTTAATAAAAGCATATTTCTATTGTTGCTTTATCAACGGATGATAAAAAAAACATGAAGAAATAAAATGATGATTGTAAAGAAATACGGAGAACGGGCAGCAGCGCTCTCTGAAAAACATCAATCTTTTAAACTGCGATCTCCAACCCGCCTGCCAAGCGTGGGGATTATGGCAAAACCCTCCACTCCAGTCCAGCAGTGGACTGTAAAAGGCTGTTGATGATGATGAAAGAAATATAATTTGGCTTTTTCTTACACAAAATACTTAAGTTTCAACTGTATTATGGTGCATAATGTTAATCCATAAATTAGGGTTTTGAAATCAGCTTTATAGCATTACCTAATTGTCTTCCAAAGACACTGGACTTTTTAAAACAAAAAACTTCTAACAAGAATTTTCTAGCAAAATAATTAATTTCAATTATAACGCCAGTCGTAGTCCAATTAACAAAGTACACAAACCAAAGTTATTTAAATCCCAAACTCCCAATATAATCTTAGAAATTTTGTGTTTCTATATAAAGTTTCTGTTAAACAAAACCTTTGAAATCAAAACTTGCTGTGAAATTTTCATCGATAATTACAATTTTAAGAAAAAAATCAATACAAATTTAATTGTTTGTCACGAGAACTAGGTCTAAGTCGTCGTCGTTGTTTCAGCCAAATGACGTCCACTGCTGGACAAAGGCCTAATGCCAAATAACGGTCGTTATCCATATAAGGCCATAATGAACGGTCCTGCACTGCCCGCATCCAGGCTCTTCCCGCGACCTTCACCAGATCGTCGGTCCACCTAGTAGGAGGCCTGTCCACGATACATCTTCCAGTCCGTGGTCGCCACTCGAGAACTTTCCAACCCCAACGGCCATCGTCTCTACGAGCTATGTGCCCCGCCCACTGCCACTTGATTTAGCAATTCTGCGAGCTATGGTCGGTCACTTTGGTTCTCCTGCGGATCTCCTCATTTCTGATTCGATCACGCAGGGAAACTCCGAGCATAGCCCGCTCCATCGCCCTTTGGGTGACCTTGAGCCTTCTTATGAGGCCCATAAGTACTTGTATATTTTATTACACTAACCTAGACATGACCTTGACATATCCTCTAATCTTCTCAAAATAAGGGCTACTTTTATGAGCAACAAGTACGGTTAATGTGCTATCGTTGTACAAAGTCTAGCGCTTAACTGAGCCAATGCCTGAGGTTTGGGAGCGGCACGGGAAGGGTGACATTGACATATTATGACGTGACAGAGCATACAAATCTGAAGCACATTAAAGTCTCGCTGACGTTTGACATCACAAACACACTCCCCGTACCGCTCCCATACCTCAGGCACTAAGGCTAAGAACTCATGGCGCGATTTTCACCCGCGCCCGCGGCGGTTGCGGGTCCGCATCTACTGTAGAATGCAGATATTATACTTATGTAAAAACTAACGCACAACTCACGACGCGGTTTTCGTCCGCAGCGGGCGCGGTTGTATGCGGGTGAGTTCTTAGAATAACCGCGCAAATAACCGCTCCCGTGAGTTTTGAAATAAAACCGCAATTCCACAACCGCCGCGGGCGCGGGTGAAAATCGCGCCGTGAGTTCTTAGCCTTACTTAGTTAAACTCTACACCTATGGCAGCTCTTATGTGTATGTGTGTGTGTAATGTGTCATTATTTAGTGTAAACTATAATATGAATTTTTTCACTATATTTCGACAACAATTTCATCTGTTCTAATCTCTATCGGCATGATAATCTATGAAGATACTATATCTATACACATGTACTCGTATGTTGTATTTATGGTACTCATACATAATTTATAGCGACATGATTCACACCTATCAAAACAGACAGATATTGAATTCATCTATGTTTTATAGCATCTGTTATCAATGTATTAAGTAGCTTTATCAATTTTGTAGTGGTATGTACAGTTGACCGCACATCAAACTGTAAATTTTGTTGCAAAATAGTGTCTATTGCAACGACATAAGATACTATAGTGTTGTCGACTGTACCCTTGGTTCATTACTCTCGAATGATAAAATCATAGATAATGGAGTTAACACAAAATCAATAAACTATGTGAGAGCTGCATATTTGCACTTCAATGGAAATATTTTTAAATTGAGTGCTGTAGTGGTAGTCTAAAAGCTTGTGGCATTAAAAAGGGTATAGAGTGGTGGAATAGTGGGTAATGTTAATTGAATAAGCAAACAAGGAAAAGTCTTGTGAGTTTGGATATTTACAAACATTTTCCTATGATCATAAACTGCTTATCTTTTCTTACTATCCAACTTTTGAATAATAGATGATCAGAGGCAAACAACCATTAATAATCTAAAAGATTTAAAGGTCCAAACTAATTCTTGAATATGTAATATTGTAAATAATCTACGAGTACGTTACTCACCTATGTTTCCTTGTCCACAGCTCATCGTGTACCCAACGCGGCCTGGTCTCCAGACCATGGGGGCCCTTATCACGATGTTCTTCATCTGGGCCACCGCCTTCACCCTCGCCTCCCCTCTGTACATATTCCGAAACCTCAAGACTCACAAGCTGGGCTTAATCGGGATGGACTCGTTAAGCTTCTGCATAGAAGACTGGCCCATCAAGAATGGCAGGGCAATCTACTCATTATTAAGTTTGATCTTCCAATACCTTTTACCCGTTCTAGTTGTAGTGTTAGCACATGTACAGATTCACAGGAGATTAAGAGGAAGAAGAAGGACCACGAGGAAGACACCAGCAATCCTAATAGCTATAGCAGCTACGTATGTGATCAGCTGGCTGCCGCTAAACGTCTTCAATTTAGTAGCAGACTTCAGTTCAGAACCATTTCTAGACGAGAAAGCCATGACAATAACTTACGCTATCTGCCACATGTTTGGCATGTCCAGTGCTGTCTCGAATCCGCTGCTATACGGATGGCTGAACGACAACTTCAGAAAGGAGTTTGAAGAGATTCTTTGCTGCTGTCAAAAAAAAGGCCAGTTGAAAAAGAACATAGGGAGAGCAAAGAATAGGAAGATGGATACAGAACTGACGGCGCTAGCACAACTGGAACACACGGTGACAGCAAACACGAAGACGTCCCAGTGCTCTCAGATTTTCTGACTAAAGACATGTTTCAAATAGCATGAGACCAGCAGTGTCGAGATGCACAATATTTGAAACTCTCAGTGTCAATTCCAGTGACTCTTTTAGTTAAGACGCCGTGCTGTGTATAAAGTTCCTTTGTTATGTTTTCTATGTTGACGATATCATTGTAAATGTAAATTCTACGAACTGTTTTGAATAAGGATAGTTGTAGTTTGTACTTTGCGTTTTTCTGAGCCCAAAACGCGAAGTACTGCTGTAATATATTGTAAGATAGATGTAGGTTTTTTAATTAAACGAAATATGGAAATGAAAGGTTTTTGTCTTGACCTACTAACGCTAATACTGAGCTGTGCAACATCCGAGTGAGATTAAATAAATTTGCTTAAAAATGTTACCCTAAAGGAAGGCGCATGAAATTAAATTCTTCGCTGAGTTGTAGCTTTAGGGCAAACATACCTTTTTAAATACCTAATTACACTTTGCTTTTTATCATTCAAGAAAATCTTCAATAATTGATTTGAAATCTCAACGAGAATTCGGAGGAATTATCTTTTAACTTTGAGCAATAAAAGAGCCGTTTAATTAGAACTTATAGTTAAAACGTTTTAGGTTATCAACCTAAATCAGAGTCACCATTCTTTGATTTATTGGAATTTAAACAATAAAGAAAGAGACAAACATCAACAGATTTAAATTGAATTAATTAAATTCGATTTATAGTATTCACGAATTTGTTCTAAAAGACAACAATTTGACTACAAATTATAAGAATTTTATTGAGTTTTTGTTTAGTCAGGCTACAAAAGATAGACAATCAATTTTGGTGATAAGAAACGATATAAACTTTGAGAATGAAATGTCCACTGAGATCATGTCGTAATCTCAAGATAAAATTAATCTTCAGTCACGTATTATGTTTATGTACAATCAACATTATATAAAACATAATATCATTAAAAACAATTCCTCGAGAATCTTAAAATGCATTAGTAAAAAGTTCATAATCAAAATATTATGATAGGTACCTACATTTTGTAACGTAGAGAGCACGTTGACTACAATGCAGGGTTATTTTTATAAAACTCCAGAAAATAGTTATTTTTATCGATATATCAACATCTAGGCTGTTAGATATAAATAATGGGCAAGTCTTTGAGGACATATAACTATCTAAACTACGTATAAATAATAGAAGAAAACTAATTAAAATTTCAAGCGCGTCAGGTTTTAATAAGTCTTCATAATCAATTTCAGCCACATAATTAAGTATTCGAGAATACTCTACGAGATGAAACAGAAAGATAGATTTGATTTCAGTGTTCGTAATAATGAGAAGCCATTTTTCCAATATTAGAATTAACTAGTGATATTGAAAATGTTAGACTATTCTTTCTTCAATTTTGTTTTTAGAAATATTTGATTGCAATGAGAAGGATACTCCCAAAAATAGATTGTATAATAACAGGTAAGCCATTTTCAGTAATAGTAGTAAGTGAGTAATTTTTTTTCTGAAATTAGAGTTCAGAATTAAGGATTTTATTACTATCATGAAAATTAAGTGGCAAAAACTATCAAGACAAAAATCATGAATTAAAAAGAAGGTGTGGGTACTCCGACATTACCTTTTATTTGGCCTGCATAGGCTGCTCCGTGTGGACAAATTCAATTCAAGAAAAGTTCGTGTAAAATAAACGTCTATGCTTTGACTCGGGACTATTCCCACCTCTCGTTCCCACCACTGCAACTCCTGTGTAGCCAGGATCTACAGCTTGACCGCCAATAAAAACCCAACTAGCGAAGATCAAGTTTGTCCCGTGAGAAGGTTAAACTGTCATTGGACCCGCAACGAAATCAATCAGAAGAACATAGGAGGAAATCTAAGTTAAGGTTCGACTTCCCGAATAAACGGTTTGAATTTGAATTATTACAGCAATTATAATTCTACTATCATCATGCTATGCTCAAATCGGGCGCATATACGACGACGCTATATACGCCGACGTAACGGCGCGACCGATGCCGCTGGACCTGCTGTCCGGGAACAAGACCGAGTACGACCGGGACATGGAGGAGTGTATGGACGAGTTCATCAACTGCGCCACTTACGTCAATGGGTAAGTTATAGGAACACATTAGAAATAGGTAAGTTTGAGTAATTTTCAATGAAAAGGCGAAGGACTTGCGGACCACATAACAGATTGGAGTAGAGATTCTTATTATCGGTGGCAAAATCTCACTCTTTATTATGGTCGCTGCGTTATCTTGGTTAGTTAAATAACTTTCAGAGAAAACAAAGATCGAAAGAACAAGAGAAGAATGCTAGATTCTTCTTTCCTGTCAAAATTTTAATTAATAATAATAATATAAGGTCAAGTTGGTGAGTCGGTGACGTCAGGTTCTACTGTAGGTAGATGCAAAATCGTTGTGGGATTCCTGTTGCTGTAGATACAAAAGCTTTAGGGATAGTACGAGTACTTACTTCGTAAGTAGTAGTACTTATACGCATATACGACGACGCTATATACGCAGACGTAACGGCGCGACCGATGCCGCTTGATCTGCTGTCCGGGAACAAGACCGAGTACGACCAGGACATGGAGGAGTGTATGAACGAGTTCATAAACTGCGCCACTTATGTCAATGGGTATGTAGACTTATTACTATTTTTTGAGTTTGATGATACATAGTAGCGAAGGACGCAGAACAGACAGGAGTGAATATTCTTACTGTCGAGGCCAAGACTTACTGGGTCGCTGCCCCATCTTGGTTAGTTAGATAACTTTAAGTGAAAAACAAGGGTTGAAAAAACAAGAGAAGAATGCTAAATACTTCTTTCCTTCTACTCAAAAATAAATAAATTAAAAGTCAATCTATAGTACGAGAGCCCACGACCAAAACCATGTGTCATAGCAATACGGCAAAAACCCTATAAAATCGTTAGATTGTATGATTCTGAACCCGACTAGGTGTGTAGTAACGGTCGAAAGTGTAGCAACTGAGTGGGAGGCCATTTCTGCTGTGTCAAAAAAAAAAGACAGTCGGTATTATAGCAATACGTCTGATAGTGAAAATGTACATAGATTTTATAATTGTATTACGAAAAAGTTTGTTTTCAGACATTTTGCGCGTAGCATATAGCCTGTGCGCATTTTTGAAAATGTCAACAAATTTAGCCGACCTGTATCATAGCAATACGGATAATTATTAGTGATGGGCCGACTATGGTCTTTGCCGACTAACCGACTAGCCGACTAATCGGTTTCCAAATTGCCGATTAGTCGGCCGACTAGTCGGCAATGCCGATCATTCTAATACCTACTTGTCCGAAGAATAATATATAGATTTCTCAAAGCAATAAGAATATCTAGATTTCTAAAGAGATAAAAATATAACTTCTTGAGAAATGAAATTTCTTTAATTATAAGAAAAAATAAAAAGCAACACACAATCACCTAACTAACAGTACCTAAGGTAAATGTCATAATTTTCGACGGCGGAGGGGTCAGAGGAGGTGACAATATGATCGCCTCCTGCTGGGCTAGGATGCGCGCCGTGATATTATTCTTAAGTATCGACGTCAAAATGTATGGGCAAATTGCGCTTATCGCGGCACGCATCCTAGGCCCACTGATTCCTCTCCACCCTCCACGGTGATGGTCAGAAGCTGGGAGCGTGGGGGTACCCTCGCCTACATAGCACGGACTACCACCACCCTCGGATAGGCAGGGCCCGCCAATTGCTGGCACAGACTGTGATAGGTGATGGCTTTGTCCGGATTCCCATAGTTCTTCACACTAAGGCGATCGACGGAGCTCAGGGGTTATTTATGTGGGTATTCCTCATCCTTCCGATGAGAGGAGAATTCCATGCATTTTTGCCCCGAAAAAAAAGTGTCACAATTTTTATATGGACAAATTATAGAAACTTTACACATTTTTGACGATTTCCTGGTAATTTTAACTAATCTTAACTTTGTATGAATTTAGTCTGATTGCCAAAATTTTAAATCAGGTGAAACCACTTTTTACTGATTTTTTGCAGTCAAAAATGGTTTAGTTAGATAAACGCCCTTGGTCTACCTCATAATCATCTTGGTAATTATGAGTTTTATTTCATTCAAATTTTTAATTTGTAATGCGCCGATTATAATCGGCAGATTTTGCCGAATAGTCGTCACTAGTCGGCCGACTACAAATGATGCCGAATAGTCGGCTTTCCCGACTAGTCGGCGACTAGTCGGCCCATCTCTAATAATTATTTTTTTTAACTTTTCGTATTGCTGCCATGATTACCAAAAACCTGTTTTCAGACACTTTAAGTGTATCAAAAAGTTGTATGATAGAGAAGGTGCTACACTTAATTTGTCTGATATAAATTTTTTGCACATGTGGACAACTTATTTTATCATGTCCAACAATTTTCAGACATATTGCTATGATACCGATCGGTAAAATTTGTTAACATTTTCAAAACGGTCTCAAAATTTAATGCGTTCACATTTCCGTCTGAAAATTGTTTTGTTCGCATCAAATAACCAAAATTTACTAATAAAAAAGAATTTCAGACGTATTGCTATGAGACATTTTTTTTGTCTCATTTTTAATTTTTTTAAGTGATTTTACGGGTTTGCGCTACACCACTAACGTCTGAAAATAATGTTTCCGGTATCTCAGAACTATCATTCAACTACAGTCTGCAAATCAGACATATTGCTATGATGCAGTTCGGTAAAATTCTTTGACAATTTTGAAAATTCGGTCAGATCAAACGCTACGCGGAAAATGTCTGATATTGGTATTTTCGAGTTCAGGATAATCGTATCTATCGATTTGATGCGGTTTTGGCCGTATTGCTATGAGACAAAAATTTTGGTAGTGGGCTCTCGTACTACTAGTTTGTGAATTGGTGACATCAGATCCCTGTTGCTGTAGATAGAAAATCGTTTTGGGCTTCTCTTGTTAAGTATTTATGAGGTACAAGTACAAGTACAAGTATTTTACTTCACTATTGTAGTACCTAGTACTTATAATTTTACTGCCATTATACCATACCCAAATCGGGCGCATATACGACGACGCTATAATAATATACGCCGACGTAACGGCGCGACCGATGCCGCTGGACCTGCTGTCCGGGAACAAGACCGAGTACGACCGGGACTTGGAGGAGTGTATGAACGAGTTCATCAACTGCGCCACTTATGTCAATGGGCTTAGATTAATAAAACCTAGATGGATAGTCTTCATACAAACGCTTCGTCAAGAGTGAGGCAAAAATCTTATGTCATTAGTGTCAATTTTGTTGGGGAGTGTAGACAGTGAAGGCGATTTTCCCGAAAGTAGGGAAATTTTTAATACGTTTTTAATTATTTTATAATTAACAAAAACAAAACGCATCATGTACTTACTTATTTATTGAATTCAAAGTACCTACCTAATAACAATAAGATAAATCGACTTAAAAGTCTCGATTTCATAAAAAAGGAAGTGTATTTGTACGGCGAACAATTGGGAAATAAATTTTCTTGTTACTGGTATCATTCCCGTATTTAATTTTTGAAAGCCAAATTCAAGCAAAATACGCGTCGAATTGTAGTACTTACTTTTGAAATGTAACACTGGTCACTTTCTTTCGTTTTTCTGATGCATTTTAGACACCCTTTCACAGCACAAACCGTTTTAATTAATTAAAATTCGTCGGACGTGTTTACCAATTTTTCACTTTGACAGTTCATGTGACGTTTACGGGTGAGCCGTGCCGGCTCCCTAAAAACTGCCTCACCTTTCGTGCACTGACTATCTATCTAGGTTTTATTAATCTAAGTCAATGGGTATGTACTTTTATTCTTCTTCTTCGGGTCGGACTGGCCGACTCGTGATCCGGGGAACGTGGGTTCGGTCCCCGCCGCCGCTTGACTATTGTGGTGAGCTCACTCGTGACACAAGCATATTTATCTTGGTACGAGGGGCTAACGGGAGTATTAGTAAGTAATTTGTGAAATAACAAATTCTAATAATCTTAAAAAAATATTAATAACGAATTGATCAACATGAATAAGGTCATCAAAATAAAATGCGCTACGGAGGAACTTACGTACCTAAACACAAATAATATTGACTGCTAAATTCACAAACCTTCTTTTTCGCATCGCCGTAAACGGGTAGACGGGGTAAAACAGGTAAGTTTGAGTATAAGAGCAAAAGGAGAATGGTTATAATTTCTAGCACGCTGTGCAACTTTGAGCTTAGTTATAAGGCCTAGTTACGTTCTAGTACCACGCATAACGCAGAGCTAAGTATTTAAGAAGCACACTCAGTTTTGTCCAGCTCCGCATTAGTAAAATACACTTTTATCGTAAAAAGAATAAAACCAAAACAGAAGACAAAAGACGGCCTAAGGTAGAGACGACAGCATATCAAGCCATATACTACTGCATCTTATTTAATTGTACTAGAGGACATTTTCCAACAAAAACCTGTAGCCTGACATACAATAAACACACGAACAACATCCCTTTCAAAATAGTGCCGCCGTTTTCCATTGTCCTTTCATACTCATTACAAGTTCGCGGTTATTCTCTATTACAAGCATTTCCCACATCCTAAGTATTCCATTTGCCCGCATGCAAGCTTCCCGTTTAATAATTAAATTTTAGTAAAAGGATTTCACACTTTTGGAGAGGAAGTGGGAACTTCCAACCGTTTCGAATCGGAAAGTTCTAAAGCTTTGGAACTTCCGTTTAGATAAGTCCTACGAAAATATTTGTGTTGGTTTTAATCCTCTTTATATTAATGGATGCGAAATAATCTCGAAATTAATTAAATAATTAATGCTCGTATATAATGGAAGAGTTAGACTTTAAATCCCTTTAGCTGGCACATAGTCTATTCGGCTGTCTATAAGGGAGAGTCCGCTAATTTGGACCAGTTTTTTTCAATCCCATATTACACATAGTTTTCTTTTGTTTTTGCTAATATCCATGGTATATAATAAAAGATACATTATTCAACTTACTATTTCATAAGTATTAATTAACATGATTGAATGTACAAAGTATGAATCAACAAAGTACGAGTTCAGAGCTTCGGTCCAATTTAGCCAACCGGTTCGATAATTTGTACCACAGGGTTACTAAATTGGATTTCAATAAATTTCAAGCCTATAAAAAAACTATGGCAAAATATTATACGATACATTCTTAACAAATTAGGTAACGAAAAGGAACAGTAGTTAATAACATAGACAATCGATATTGTTTTACACGTTATCACGATTTTGAGTACAAGTTTTGTAATTCCAATTATCGTAACGCACACTTGTACCTAATCTACTTTGCCAGTCTTTTGCTTTCATTTATTGTTAGTCAAACATAACTACGCTATTATAACTTCAAAATATGATTTACTAAAAACAATTTCAAAATCCTTTGGTAAAGTTCCATACAACTTGATGTGGTACAATTTACCCGACTGGTACCGAGGTGATAGTGCTTTTAAAAAATCGGTAAAAAATATAGCTTATAAGTACCGAAAAATCTTTCAAATAATTGTAATTCACACTAATTTACGCTTCTAAATAATATATTAGAAACACCCTGTGATTAAATTTAACAAAATTACAAACTAAACATGTATTGTCAAAAGTTACTTGAAAACAATAAAAAAATACTTTTCAAAATAAAACACACGTGTTTGTTGTCACGGCAAAAACCACATGACCGATATTAATTGATTTTAGTTGTGTATCGCTGAGTGTTGCAATTACAGACATTCAATAAATACTTTACGAAATATGAGGGTAGTACAATTTACCCGGCAGTATAATATACCGAACTCTCCCCTATTATGCAAGAGACTTCTGCCCGTTTTCACCATCAACCTCTAATTTTAGGTGACCCCTATGTAAACAAAATTCCTGTTATTTGTTACCACAGGGGTCACTTAAAAAATAGGGATTGATGGTGAAAACGGGCATTAAACTCTTAACTCTACAGACAATTATTTTCTTGAAAGAAAGACACAATAGGGCATTACACAAATACAAGTAAAGTAATAACATTAAGGCCGAGTTGCACCAACTAACTTTAACGGTAACTACTGTGGTAACTATGACAATAACCGGTGCTTTTTGTACCATGGAGTTTGACAGATTTTTGACGTTTGTTAAAGCTAAAGTAAGAAGGTGCAACTCAGCTTACGACACAACAATTAGCACATGTAAAAATACAGTAGCTGACATGAGTAATAAAAGATTTTAAGATACAACTTCTTTTTAAATATACTTCAATCTCGCCCTGAAAACTGAGTAAGTTTTCAATGGAGTATAAGCTCATAAATCAATCCCTTGGTTTTCCATAGAAAATCTACACGTCACGGTTTGACAGCTCCAAAAAGTATGTCAATTGACTCGTGTCTCAACTTTCCTAACTTTTTTGCGATCAGTCATGTTATTTAAGATCCTGCCTAAATATTGTTTAAATTAATTTTTCATTATTTTCAGAGAGCGGCCATTTTGTGCGATCAACGGGGAGGGGACCAAGAAATTGTATCTCGGCCTGTGCGAAATGAATTATGACAACTGCAAAATTAATAAAGGCAAATTGATTTTTGATATTAATATTGATAATGATATTTTAAAATTCTATCACTTTTCTTTTTCCTTGTATCTTGTCAACTAAGGGAAAACCTTTACACCCGTATTCACAAACGATGCTTGCTTAAGTGAAGCAGCAAATCGAACGCACAGCGTTGAATAGAGCTCTGTGATTGATTCGTATGTCACCCTGTGCGTTCACGCGCATTGTGAGACCTCGTAGTAATGTTTGTGTGTTTAATCGTAGGCGACTGAAACGAGTATCTAATCAATGAATAGTCTACAAACATACTCCAGCATTAAAATGTTGGCTATCTCACCTCTATCTGAAGTTGCATAGCAAATGACATTGTTAAAACGTTCCAGTTTATCATTTTAGCTAACCGTATCATATCTTTTTCAGATTATTGGCATTATCACAGCGACAAGCTCTGCTGAATCTAAAACGCTACTGTTTTAAAAATAAATGAGATGAATAGTTTTTGGAATTTTATGTCACCTTAATAGCGAACCCACAAGATGGACTGACGACCTCATAAAGGTAGAAAGGCGCTGGATGCAGAGCGCTACCAAACGAGTGATGTGAAAGTCATTGGGAGAGGCCTATGTTCAGCAGTGGACGTCCTGTGGCTGAAATGATAATGATGATGATGAAAAAGGCAGTGTTTTAATAAGTATCCGCATAATAGTTAACCACGTCTGTGTTGTAGTGGTAAGACCACCTGCTTCAGATCTCTAGAGATCCTGGGATCAATTTCCAGTGGGGACAAAATTTTCTGCGCGGTTTGGTTGGTGTTAGGGTTTGTTCTAAGTTCGCCTGACTAGTTACCACCATCTTACCTAAGTCTGTCGCAATAACTGTCTATTCCGGGTGCAGCTCGCTTCCACCTGACCTGATCATCACTTTCCATCAGATGAGTTCCAGGTCTAGTTTCTTCGTTAGTTGTGGATAAAAAAAAGCCCTTCATTTATTTAAAAGCAATCTTGCGTAACTGAGCATACGCGATGGAACTAATTTGACAGGCGCTCTTCAAAGTAACTCAGTTTAAACTAATATTTCAATAGGAGATACAAGATTTACTTTATCATCATTAATTCTTGTAAACTGCTGGACGAAGGCTTTCCTCAGGGATTTCCACAGCAACTAGTCCTGCCCTGCCCGTTCGTTCGTTCGTTCGTTTTAGCCAAATGACGTCAACTATTGGACAAAGGCCTCTCTCAAGGTTTTCCACAACGAACGATCCTGCGCTGCCCGCATATAGGCTCTTCCTGCGACCTTTACCAGATCACTGGTCCGCCTAGTAGGAGACCTGCCCACGCTACGTCTTCTAGCCCGTGGTTGCGCTGCCCGTATCCAGGTGCAATATTCAGCGTCAAATACACAACATCAAATAAACCGCACCTTCCGCGACGCGAACTTTACAGATTTTCTTCTGACACAATTATGGTATCCCAACAACATTGGTGTTATTTGAAAGCCCAATAAATATCCTTAAAGAAAAATACATTTCATTTCTAAATAAATGATTAACATATACCATAAATGTGACTTGAAAATAGACCTCACTTCGGGCTCACCTCTGGGATCAATTAGACCAATTTTTATGGTTATAAAACCAAATAAAGATCTCACGTGTCCTCTTTAACAGATGGATAGCGATTAATCCCAACTTAACAGTTTTATAGTCATAAAAATGGCTATAGCGTAAAGTTTAGAACTAGGCTTTCAAATGGTACCAATGTTGGTGGGAAGTGGGGATGCATACGTTTGATAAAGTGCTTGTCGCGGGAGGTGCTATTTATTTGATGCCGAGTGTAGTTCGTGATACCCAAAGTAAAGCAGCTAAAAAGTTCGCAACACGTGGTTTTGTTGACACCTTTTTGGCAACTTTAGATGTCAAGTACGTTAGGTATTCAAAGGTCATACCTAATACCTGGCTAGGTAGATAGGTGATTCTGCGACCTTCACTAGATCGTCGGTGCACCAAGTGGGAGGTCTACATTGCGTATTAAGAATTACTTAATAATATTGCTAAAACGATCTATAATCTCTTCTATCCTTTGTTTCATTTTAAACGCCTCCCAAAAAATCCTTCCTAATAATAATAGGTGGGTAGGTACTTAACGAGTCGCGTAATAGTCCCAGAACAATAGATCTACCCTCAGAAGCTCTTAGAAGAGTACAATGGACTGTAATTACAACTGTAAAGATTAGAAGAAACCATTTTTGATTGTTACTAGCTTTTTCCTGCGACTTCGCTCGCGTAAATACAGACAGAGAACAGTTTCTTATGATTAAGTACGATTTTAAAAACTGTTTTCTTTGAGCCAGTTTAGAGTCTAATGCCCGTTTTCACCATCAATCCCTAATTTTTAAGTGACCCCTATGAAAACAAAATGCCTGTTACCATAAGGGCCACTTAAAAATTAGTGATTGATTGTGAAAACTGACATAATTCTTAGACTAAATTAGGTATACCAACATTACCAACTTAATTTCATTGAGAAAATAATTACGATATTAAGGAATGCTAACTAAAATGGTCAATGAATAAAAATAATTTACTTGTCTACAGCTAAAATAACGTTGCAAGTAGGAATTTGTAACTGGCAGAGAATGCCTCATGGCATTAAGTTCACTTTATGTAGATAAGTACTAATTTGTATGGCATGAAACCATAAATAAATTGTACAGTGATGATTATGACCCTTCTTACTCTAATTCAAAGTTCAAAATTAATTAGGAAATGTGCTGACTGTGAAAATAAAAATAGATACAACTAAATACTTTAAAATAAACATATATTATATCACAGAATCCGAGTTCCAAACAAAGGTAATTTGAAATTCTCTTTTGCTAATCTACATAATTTACATGAATAATAATCTAATGAGTTTTTCCTCAAACGTACGTAGGTATTAACGTTTTATGTTGTAAAACTAACTTAAAAAAATATTTGTATTTAAATTATGACGTCATTTCGTTCAGTCTTTGTCGCCTCCCTTGAATATCTTCTGGGCTTCCAAGATGGTGTCAACAGCCGGTCGGGCACTGATGATGCTGTCCCTCACTCTCTGGCCGATTCCTTCCTGTAAAGAAAAACAATAATTTAATGTGAATTTCTTTTATGTATTATAAAACGAACTGGACATTGAGTGGCCATGTCTTTGGTGAGAACTTAAAAAAAAGTTTTGTTTGAAATTCGAAAATACAAGGATGGGTTTTTGTTGATTGATAATAATATTACTTTTTAAACAGATTTAAACTGACCAGCTCTTTGGTAAAGAAAACATAAAGGCTGGGCTTTCTTTTGTTTATTTTCTAAATTATTTTTCGCGGCAATGTAAGGCCCAGTTTCATGATCCATAGTTAAAATAACTATTTGTCAAATTTAATGACAGTCGTAAAATATCAGCAAAACTGTTTTCGAACTATGGTTAGCTTGACTTTTAGTACGGTTTTTTGCTATTGGCTTACATGCTGCTAATATTTTTAACCATAGATTATAGAGAATTGCTTATTTTAACTATGGTGGGTAAACACTAGGCGTTCGAAATACTCTTTTTAATCTGTGACTAGTTGCCGCCACTAGCGAGTAGGCGCTGCTACTGGCCAGTAATTCCAACTAGCGATCGCAAATATAAAAAAAAATCCTTCTGACAGCTCTACGTTACCGCGTAAAATTAAACTTTAAGGGATCAATGTAAGGTTTATAATCACTTACCAGTTCCTTCCCTAAGTTGAATGGCGAAGCGGTGACCGTCGCAAACGCAGCCACGAATGCGAAGAAAACGAAGAAAACCTTTGAAAATTTCATTTTTGTTCTTTATTCTTCTTCTTCTTTTAGCTGTGTTCTCGATGAATGCTCAAAAGCGTATGATGCTTGACCCCAGTTGTAGCAAGTTTATATACTTAAAACACTACCATTATCGACGTAATAAAGTCAGGTATTGTGAACCGTATTTCAATGTGGATAAGGACAGGAAAATATGCCAGTACCAACGTGTGAGTGAGTTCTTCCCCTCGGAGATACAAAGAAAAACAATTTAAATATTTAAATTGCATTTCAGTATTTTTACGAAATGGTGACTCATTATTGAAGACATTTTTTTAGCAAATTCTAAGCTATCGTCATACTCTTTACACTATAGTCGATTTGTTTTGGTTAAGTAGAATACCAGGTAAGTTATTATGAAGTGCAACTGGTTTGTTTCAAGCAAAAGACGTCCACTGCTGGCCAAAGGCACAACGACCGGTCCCAACTATATTATGTGCTTCCCGCGACCTTCATAAGATCATATGTCCACTATGTAGGAGACCTGCATACATACGTCTTACAATCCGTGGTCACCATTTAAGAACTGAAGATTTAGTAGAACTTGCACTATGATGAATAACATCTCAAAACTATGTTGTACTATTACTAAAATAGTGAACTTTATGCCTATACATACATTGACACACACTATCTTTTTATAGCACTTGTGAAATAAGTCAACAGAAATGGCATTTGTATTTTATAACCCTATCATTTGTCTATGACAAATGTCAGGCACACATTATTTTTTGCAAAACAAGAAAAAACTGTAACTAGGTATTTTCCTGCAGTTTTTACTTCACTGTGATTAATAAAACACACTGTTTATTTTTCACCCACAAATAATTCTAGCATTAACGTAAAAACTAATAGATCGTCTCAGCCAAATGACGTCCACTGCTGGACAAAGGCCTCCCCCAAAGATTTAATTTCCACAAAGACCGGTCCTGCGCCGCCCGCATCCAGGCACCTCCCGCGACCTTCACCAGATCGTCGGTCCACCTATTGGGGACCTGCCCTCACTACGTCTTCCAGCCCATGGTCGCCACTCTAGAACTTTTCTGCCCCAACGGCCATCAGCTCTGCGAGCTATGTGCCCCGCCCACTGCCACTTGATTTTAGCAATTCTGCGGGCTATGTCGGTCACTTTCGGCGACCTAAAAGCTCCTAACACGGCACTATTCAAAATCGGCTTATCACGGAACTATGTCAGACGTAGGTAGAGTCACAATGAGGGCTATCGTTTTTAAACTTAACAGTTGGCGCCCCTGGCGATTGACAAGACCTTACTCTACAGTGGCGCCATCTTGATGAGTGCAAATGCGATAGTCCTACCACTTTAGCGCTCACCAGTTGGTGCCACTGTCTTCGCTACTAGCAAGTGACAGAACCTTACTCTACAGTGGCGCTAACTGGTGAGCGCTAAAACGATAGACCTCATTATGAAATTGGTCACAAGCTTTGTTTAATTTTTATAAGAACGGTAAATTAATAAATTAATTTATCAATTGAGGCTGGCCACTGCACTTCCGTTATCAATGAATATTTAAATACAATAACAATAATAATAATATGTGGTTTTCCCTCAGGAGGAGATTAACAAGCGGGAGTCCCCCCTCACAACCTCTTGAACTCTTTATCGCGCAGTTGCAAATTCATGTCATCGGGTCAATACTTTTATCTATATGGGCATAAAGCCGATATTACACTGGCAGGGGAATCGCAAACGTTCAAAAAATATATCGTGAGTCATTTGTTTCTGACAGCTAATAAAATTGAACGTGCGTTCGATTTTTCGAATTCAAATTTGAATAATGTACGATACGAATTTTTTGTCTTCGGTTTTGACTGGCCAGTTTAAATCAACTTTTTTTAGCCTAGGAGCAGACCGCCGACTTTTAGTTAGGTAGCCTAATAGTTGTGTCCGATTTTAATTTGTATGAAGAATCGGCCATTAATAAATAAGTGTAATGTGCGCACTTTCATACATCTCAACCCAACTATCGGCCAACTAAAAGTCGTTGGTCTGCACGTAGGCTTAATCAAAACATCGAAAGTAATGATTTGATAAAATTATGACTGTGAACCTATTTTTTAGTGCAAAACAAAATAATTAATAATGTTTAATTTTTATTCTTTGACATTTTATTGAAAACTATTTCATCATAAAAAAAACATTTATTTACTTTCTGCAAATAGGTTTTTTACAATAGACAAATTGTTAATGTACGACTCGCAAAACATTCCTATTTTAATTTACTTTTTTTAATAGTTTTCATTAAATTTTCAGCACCTGTATAAACATTGGCCAAGCAAATGACATTAATTACAGAATCAAGGAATAATAAGCGTTAGTCACTGCTATTACGGTTACAAATGGCTTGTGTATTCATTGTGCCATAATGACAATAAATGAGTTTACTAATTAATGGGTGGGAGAGAAAATTAGTTCTTACTTTCCCGCGCAAAGTTATTTGACAGATTTATTTTTATTTACTTTGGCATGGCATGGATATTTTCTCAGATGCCAGTGTTATGCTAAATAATGACAGTCCTACTAACTGAAGTGGCCATAATAAATACATACATGGGACTGTTATGAAATCATGGGTACAAAATAAATAAATATAAATTAAAATAATAACATCATAAAAACTCAATAAAACTTTAATAACTGATAAATAGGTACTATTGATCATCTTGTAATTAGCAAAATATTATATTTTTTTGTAAAACATGAAAAAAAAACAATAAAGTTGAATGGATTAAAATAATGTTAGCATCTTTCCCTTTTGACCATACTCCATTCTGAAAAAAAGAAAACAAAAGAAGATCAATAGTTGTTCTGTGGTTTTCATACTTAAAAAATAATAATGTACCTATGTTATTTGAAATTTTTAAAAAAAGTTTGCCTCCCCAGCCCTTCTGGCCAGCGTGGGAACAAATCAAACCCTCCATTTCATCATCATCATCATTTCAGCCATAGGACTTCCACTGCTGAACATAGGCCTCCCCCAATGACTTCCACATCGCCCAGTTGGTAGCGGCCTGCATCCAGCGCCTTCCTGCTAGCTTCATGAGGCAGTCAAACCCTCCATTTGACTATGCTAAATTGGAGAGGATCGTGTGCAGTGGAGACTAATGCTGGATTTCTATATTCAATCCTAATCCAAATTATACGGATTTGGATTGTCAACTGTCAAATTTTAATATGTTTTTGGCCAAAATAACTGCGGTTTTTGATGTTTTTACATTTTTATATTGTTTATAATAAGACTATTTAAACAATATTAAAGTGTAAATGCATCGAAAATTTTGGAAATATAATCTAAAACTGAATTCAATTTGACAGTTGTAATCCGGATTTGGACAAGGATTGAATATGGGAATCGGGCGTAAATGACCAGTTGATGATGATGATGATGGTGATGACTTACTTCTCCAACTATTGCAGTTCTCAAACTCCATTTCGCAGTAGTTGTTGAATGTTTTGTATTGGCCGTCGTAATGCCTTGCGCAGATGTGGTTTTGCCTAAAATATTTAAAAAATATGAAAAGTGAGTTTTTGAGATCAAAATAATATTATACATGTGCCTTAATTAGCAAAATTGTGCTTTGGAATTATTGATAACCTCCTGAGACCCCCGGTGTCACTCGTGACACTTGAGTATATATTTTTTTTACAGCGCCATTTATTGGTATTTATGAAAATTAATAAAAGTGTGTGAAACGTTGGAATATGTCACATATCCAAAAAATTGCTATGCTTCGCACGAAAGGGTTTTTGATTATGTAAACATTAATTGAAATTTTGAATTCGGGCGACCTCCGACATGACACATTCCAAGAAAAGAAAATATTATTTAAAACAAGTTTTTTGGTATTGTTTTGTGTTTTCCATCCTCAGATCAGACCCTGGATATCATCCACGACCAGAGTACTTGTCAATACCAATCAAATGAGTCAAAACTCGACAGAGTTACATCGTTTAGTCACAGAGTTTCTATGGCTACCTTCCGTCTCCATCATCAGATCAGGTCCATGACCTCATTATATTGAAGTCTCATCTGAGTTACATGTCTATGCAAAATTTCAGCTCAATCGGTTGGCAGGAAGTAGCTCTAATTCAGCTTCCAAGATTTTACTCAAACATACATTCACACATTTATTGCAAGTTAAATTAAAGTTTTAATAACAAGTTCAATAAAAGCTGTTAAAAAGTAAATCTTATATGATTCTAAATAATTGCAGATCAATTTGAAACTAAAACACCTATTTTACCATACCTGAAGTAATTAAAATATTAATTAATTCAAGCCCGTTTTAATGTATTTGAAACCTGTAGTGTCACTGGTGACACCCCCCATTTTGGCGTATGTAGGGGGGCTAGATTTTTTTTCGCATTTTTTGTTAGTTGTACATATGAAACTTAGCCTGCCTTCCAAAATTCAAGACAATCCGACAATTTTTAGGGGTCTGGGTCTCAGGAGGATAAATGGTGTATCAAAAAAAAGGATTCCGGCTACTGGGACCGCAATGAACTGGGACCGCAGTCCCAGTCCCTGGATCCATAAAAATTATATAATATAATTCTTCCAGCGACTAGGACCAAATGGGTACAGTACTAAAATTTATGAGTGGTCCCAGTCGCCGGAAGAAAATTATTTAATTTTTACGGATCCGGCGATTGGGACCGCGGTCCTAGTTAATTGCGGTCCCAGTCGCCGGAAACCTCGTGTAAAGTGTAAAATAGCCATTTTCTAATAATTTTCATCGTACCTACATGAGATCTGCCGGGCTAAGATGGGCTGCGCACCGTAATAACTTTCTTATTGATGATTTTACTATTATTTATTATTATATTTATATTTTACTTAAATGACAAGTATGGGCTTAACCCTTAACCACTGACGTACGTACGTGGTACGTCGGTCAAACGGTTTTTCGTTCAAAACTTCATTTTGTGCGGGAATTTTTGCGTGTCCTTTTTGGTAGTTTCCTAGTGGCCAGAGATGCGTGTGCGAAGGGAGAAAATAAATGGGTAGCATGTTCCTAAGTAGGAGAACTAGACCACCCGACGTATGTGGTACGTAACGTCAGTGTTAGTGTAACTTTTTTTAAATCGTTTATGTATGGTGGTCCATAGATAAAATTAATCGTTATCAGTCTTATTTATTTTCTTGGTCGTCTATATATAAAAAACCTCATTTACTCCCGAAAATATTGCAAATGACGAAGAAATTAGCAAAAAATCTAGGTGATGAAATTTTTTATATCGGTTGCATCTTTCGAGGACAATCTTTATGATGGTGAAAGAATTTCAGTTCGTGGCTTTGGATTGACTTCTTCTGAAGATTGTAAACCATTTTTCATATTTCCTCACTAGTTTGAAGCACGGCAGACTGGTGGCCAGGTCATCAATCAAATAAAGACAATAGAAAATAGCCTTCCTAAATGAATTGTATTAAAAAGTGGCTTATTTTGTGAATTATTGCTATTGTGATTTTTTCCTGATTAAAACTGTTCTTAATCATAAATATGGCCAAAATAGAAGTTCGTACTGTTATCGAATATTTTTGTGTTGATTTTAAAAAAATGCCTCTGTAACTTTTATTACCTCTGTAGGATTTCACCCAAATCATACTATTCTATTAATCTTATTAAGTTTTTTTTACTATCTCTGTTTAATATAAACATGTGTAAATAATTTACATTCAAATTTCACCAATGTTACACTCTATTGATACATCAAGAGGTCTTCAAAGTTACGTACGTATGCCGTACGTACGTCAGTGTTAGTGTAACAAAATGACACGTCAGTGGTTAAGGGTTAATGTCGCGTAAAATCGATAAAATGGCACGATAAAAGCTTGTCACGGAATGCATCCTATGGTAACTTTCTGACAGTACGAGGATTCGAGCCATAATGGTTAAAATTTTTGGTGAATAAAATAAATAAATAAATATCGTTGGACATCTTACACTAATACTACTAACCCCGATTCTTCTAGTCCCAAACTAAGCAAAGCTTGTACTATAGGTACTAGAGACAACGGATATAAACATACTTAAATACTTCTTTTTTGTAAATACATCAATAAAAACTCACTTGTAAGAACGCGGACAATCATTGATAAACACTGTACATCCCTTATCAATCAGATCGGCCTTCCTGAAAAGCGACCTTTTCGGGTAAAACCGCACTTTCCACGGCTTCGTGTGACTTTTGTTCACGTAGTCTGCCGCCATGGAGGTAGCTATAAAAACTGAAAAGATTTACCTTTCAAACCAGGCATATTATGGATATCAGTAACCGTAACTTTCGGATACCCGAAATAAAAAAATATCCGAAACCGTAACCGTAACCGATTCAAAAGTTTCGGATAGTTTCGGATGAAGGCAGTTTAAATTGTTTTTTGTATAGAATTATAATTATGTAAAGGCAGCCTGATTTACCTTTATAATGCCATCTATGTAGTATCAATTTTTATATTTTTTATTACTTTTTATTTGATGTAAAGTGAGCGGCCATGAATGAACCGCGTTGGACAACTATTGCAAATTGCATTCTAAAGCACAGACACCGTAACCGTAACCGAAACTTTCGGATATCCGAAATAAAAAAATATCCGTAACCGTATCCGAAACTGGTAAAATATTATTCCTATATCCGTAACCGTATCCATAACCGAAACTCCATATCCATAACATCCCTATTTCAAACTACTCAGCATAAAACGTAAAAGGTTGTGAAAGCACAATGCGTCTAAAGGTCTTCGAGTGAAAAGCCTAGGTGTATTAAAAAGAAGAAAGAAAAAATATTTACTTAGGACCTCAGGTATAATACCTACATGGAAAATAATCAAACATCAATCTTAAATTCTGAAAAGAGTAAATTTTGTTCTGAAAAAATCACTAATATTGCCGCCACCACCTACGGCAAAGATATTTTATAAGTATTCATCATACGGTTATAATACTATTAAATTTTTTTCTTATTTACGACTAGGAAACTTTTTGCCTACATCTCACCTGATGGAAAGTGATGATTAGGCTGAAGGTGGAAGCGATTTTCAACTGGAATCCTCAACCATAGAGGAACTGCCTATCTACCTCCAACTGCCAGAACACAACAATGGTGTCAACATTGTTGTTATGGCAACAGACTTAGGTAAGATGATGGTAGCTAGCCAGGCGGACTTAGAACAAGCCTTACCACCAGCCAAACTGAAGAGAAAAATCTGTTCTACTGGGAATCGAATCCCAATCCTCTGGGTCTACAACAGGTGATTTGATCATACCACTAGACCACAGAGGCGGATAAATGGGCAATCCTAGTACTTCATCATTTCAGCCATAGCACGTCCAGTGCTGAACATAGGGCTCCCCCAATAATTTCCATGACCGGTTGGTAGCGGCCGGCATCCAGAGCCTTCCTACTCGTTGTCGTAAGTCGTCGGTTCATCTTGTGGGTGGACGTCCTACGCTGCGCTTATTACAATCCTAGGACCTATCTTTCTAGAATTTAATAATAAGACTAAACTAAAATTTTACTTACAAAAACAAACCAGTATGGCTGGGTTGCGTAACATTACGACTCGATGTAAGATTACCGATCGTTGTAATGTTATAATTTTATTTTCCAATAATCATAAAACTTGTAAGGCAATACGATGCCATACACTGTGACATAAACTATGAATATGTAGATGATTTCTGTGCCTAGTAAAGCTACTGATTCTTCCTTGATGGTTTATTTGTTTTACTGTTAAAAGCCATAAAAAAAGGTGGACCGACGACCTCATAAAGGTAGCCAGGAAGGCACTAACCGGCCATTGTGGAAATCATTGGGGGAGGCTTATGTATGGAGGCAGTGGACGTCCTATGGCCGAAATGATGATGATGATGACTGTTAAAACTAAGACTTAAAGCATTAATAGAATATTGTTATATTTCGCTTGTCTATCATATTGGATTTCTGTAAAAATAGGCTTAAGTTTGGAAATAAATAAATAAATAAAGTTATGTTAGTTACTAGTTATCAATTTTTTTGTGAGAAAGTGTTTTTTTTTTTATGTCAAAATGTCAGCGAGACTTCAGATTTGTATGCTCTATGACGTCATAATGTCAATACCACCCCTCCCGTGCCGCTCACATACCTCAGGCACTGACTGAGTTAAGCGTTTGACCTAATTTCTTCGTTCCAAAGACTTTAATATTTACCACTGATTTTCCTACTGATTAAGCAATCACTGCAAAGTTAGTTTTTCCTTACGTTTTATCATAACTTGAATATTTATCATTTTGAAATTAGAATACCTTTTTTATTGGCCAATTTTCATGGGGAATAACTCTATCCGATCAACGACACGCACAGCTGTCAATGTACCATTGCATTAAGGCTGATATCGACACTCTTAAGGCTATGCAATTAAGGTTCAAAGTAAGATTACATTCTTGCCGACCCATCTCAGCAATCAAGCAGCTTTTTACGTATATAAACACACAGACAAGGGTACAAGTATCACTTTGTAAGGAACATTTTAAGTGAACGCAAGTTCGTAAGGTGTAAATACATTAAAAGTTAAAATGAAATACACTACGATTTTCTTCGTCGTCGTTGTGTTTGTAGCGGTTTTCGCTACGGTCTCGGCCACCCCATGGAATCTGGGGAAGGAACTGGTGAGTTTTTTAACCGACTTCAAAAAAGAAGGTCCTTTAACAGGCAAGGTTACAAGCCTGAACTGCTCAATCGAATTAACCTTATTTTTGTAGTATAAGTTTTTTTTATGCGTAACAAATAGGTACCACCCGTATTTTTTATTTTTATTTTTTATTTATTTTATTTTATTGAGAAAACCAACAGCGTATTTATACAATTTTACCATACATAAATTTAACATACAATATGGCCAATAACAGGTTTCCCTTAAATTATTACCAATAGTACTAGTAAAGGTTGGAATGCTACCAATACCTATCCACACAAGTTCACACAACACTACCTAAACAATACACTACAAAACAAAGATCATCCCAATAGCCAACTCAATGTCAGTTGAGATACAGAAAAGATATTATGTAGTTTACATCCTACTATTATTATAAATACGTAAGTTTATTATGTTTACACAAACATCTATTTGAGTACATATTCATTCATGCAAAAACCACTGAACGGATTTTAGCGAAACTTAAAGCATCATTACTTATAATCTACGATCCAGAAGGATCCGTAACAGGCTAAACCACACGCGGGCGAAGCCGTAGGTAAATAATAGTTCCATGATTCCAGACTCAGCCACAAGCCCCTGCACCTGAATCCAACAACGCACCTACATCTCTTTTAAACTTGCGCTTAGTGTTCGCAAAGATATCGACACCTTCAAAACGCGCATTATATTCACGAGCCAGCCGCAGCAAAACTGAATTTTGCTGGAAGTTTGTACGATGCCGCATAATTTCCAAAAGTGGGGTTTGACGGGTTCGGTATTTAGGTGTACGAAATGTGATTTTAGATACCAGATACGGACAGTCAATCTTACTATTTATTATGTCGTGCAGAAGACCCATATCCAAAAATATACGTCGCTGCTCCAGAGATAAGATTTTATGTTTTATGCAGCCGTCTTCATAATTATCAAAAGTTTTACGACCACGATATTTTAGATGGTTAACGAAAATTTTTTGTATACGTTCCAGACGGGATTTGTATACAGAATACTGGGGAGACCATATAGGGCTAGCATACTCAAGGACACTTCTCACATACGCGTTATAAACTGTTTTTACAATTGAAATATCCGAAAATGGCTTGCACACACGCATAACAAAGCCTAGATTTTTGTACGCCTTCATAATAGTTTTTTCAACATGGAGGGAAAGTAGCATTTTGCTGTCCAAATGTACTCCTAAGTCCCTAACATTACTTTTCCTCTCTATTTGTTTGCCGTTGAAATTATAATTTTGTACGATAGGCTTTGGCTTTCGAGTAAATGTTATGCATTCGCATTTGCCTGCATTAACGGTTATATTATTTTTAACATAATACTCATATAGGCGATCCAGATCACTTTGTATAGAAAGGCTGTCTTGTAGGTTATTAATTTTATAAAATATCTTTTTGTCATCCGCATACATGAGATAGTGACAATGCTCAAAGCACATACCTATATCATACAGGTAGGCGTTGTAGAAAAGAGGACCCAAAAGGGAGCCCTGTGGAACCCCTGTAGGGACATTAATGTAATTTGAACGAAAACCACTCATCACTACAGCCTGGGAACGATTTGTGAGATATGATTCAGTCCACCGAAGTAAATCCCCATGGATTCCCAAAACCTGAAGTTTATTCAATAGGATCACGTGATCCACCCGATCAAAAGCCTTCTCAAAATCGGTGTAGATCACGTCGACCTGCCCACCCCCATCCATATTCTCCAGTACAAAACTCGTAAACCATGCCAGATTTGTAATGGTTGAGCGGCCCTTTAAGAAACCATGTTGGTTTTCAGGTATTGATTGTGCCAAGGTAGAATAAATTACGTTATAAACAATTTTCTCTAACATCTTTGCAGCAGTATTCAATATAGAAATGCCTCTATAATTGACAATATCCATACGCGACCCCTTCTTATGTACAGGCACTATTAGGGCGGACTTCCACCTATGTGGAAAAGTACCCTCCCGTAAAGAGCGGTTAAATATTATAGTTAACGGAAGAGCAAGCGACTTAGCACATCTCTTCCAAAACACAGCCGGCAACCCATCACTCCCAGCACCTTTATTTATGTCCAGGGATTTTAACATATTTTCTACAATTAACAAGGAAGTTTGTATATTTGATACTGGGTTACATAAAGATGGTTTCTGGGTTGCTGGTGAGTAATTGTCAGAGGGTGTGCCAAATACACTCTGGAAGAATGAGCTGAAGGCATTACATATATTTTTCCCGTCCGTATATTCAACTCCCTCCAGGTAAAACTTTTTGGGGTATGCGGATCCACCACGCAAAGCCTTAACAAAAGTCCAGAATGCTTTGGGGTGTTTTTTAATATTGTTTCCACAGTGTGCCGTAAAATTCTTAAAACACTCATCTTGTACGCGTCGCTCTCTTGAACGTAATAGAGAAAACTCATCATATTCTAATCTATTTCCATATTTTTTCCAGCGCGAATGAGCTTTTGTTTTTTCTTTTATAATATTTATTAATGCTGGTGAGTACCATTTAGGGTACGACCGACGACTATCTTTTTTAAAGAAATAAGGAATGTTTAAATTTAGACAGTTATTTATGACATCATAGAAAACATCGACAGCCTCGTCGATAGTGCCTGTACACAAAAGAGATTGCCAGTCCTGTTCCTGAAAATATTTATTTACGTTATCATAGCATGCTATATTGAAATTCCGCTTTGCTGCGGGAGCCTCTCGCAAAGGTGCGATATTTAAGTCCAGAAGTGAGCAATAAATAGATGGGTGTGCGCGATCCTCCTTCAAGAGTGGTGTGAACCCAGATTCAACACGTATTGGAAGATTGGAAAACACAAGATCTAATGTGTTGCCATGAGAATTTTTTAGAACGTTATATTGTTTTAATCCACAATACGCAACTGTTTCCATAAGTTCCAAACTAGCCTCTTGAACCTCAACCGACCCTTTTTTTAAAACTGAGTATCCATTCTGGCTCCAAGATAAGCATGGCAGATTAAAATCACCCAGTAATACAAGATTATCTTCGGGACAGAGATCGATTACGTTTTTAACCGTATTTTTAATCGTTTTCAAATCGGAGGGTATTCTGACGCATATTGGGGGGTATGTACACCGCACAAAAATGCAAGTTAGGTTTAGAAATGGACTGCGACGGCACTGTAACCCACAGTAATTCAGTTGGGGCTATGACGTTTAGATCACGAGACATAGCACCCAGTGTGCGTCGTATCATTATCACTACTCCACCACCGGTATACTTACCACTGGCATTCAAATCCCGGTCGGCCCTAAAAACATCATACCTGTCGTCACACAACTCACCATCAAAGATACCACCGTGCAACCAAGACTCCGTCAAAATAATTACGTCGTAATCGTTATTCAAAATGCTAAGTCTCAAATCGTAACATTTAGTCCTAAGACCTCGAACATTTGGTAATAAATATGTAGATTATTATTCGCCATTTCGAATTACGTTAAACATAAAAACTCTAAATTTAAAGTATAATGTAACAAATTGATCGCATTCATCACCATTAAAACTTTTTGACCGCAATCGCACCTGGTGTTTAGTGAGATTCAGTTTCATACATGGTACATAATAATAATATGATCTGCCCTGTAAGTGCTTATTTACTCTCGCCTTGAAAAGGCCCGGATTAGTGTTCAGGAAAGACAGCAGCAGGCAGCGAATTTCAGTCCCTAGCTGTCAATATTCCTAAAGGTATAACAGTTATAATGTATTATCTATATATATAAAAGAAAGTCGTGTTAGTTACACCACTTATAACTCAAGAACGGCTGAACCGATTTAGCTGAAAATTGTCGGGGAGGTAGTTTAGAGGACATAGGATACTTTTTATCCCGTTCGAAATTAAAAAAAAGTCTGCTTATTTACCGGGTCAGCTAGTAGAAAGATAAACGAAAGGCTTGATATTAATCACTATCACAATAAAGTTCAACGCTGTACGTTCGATTTGTTGGTTCACTTAAGCAAGCATCGTTTGTGAATACGGGCGTAATACTACTTTGTCAGTTAATTACTAACATGCTACTAGAAAGACAAAATCATGTTTTCTTAGGTTAATAGCCTGCACTTACCAAGGAAAGTACACTATAATTTTTGAAATGTGGAAACAACAAAAATAAATTAGGATTTCTTTGCTAATTTTATTCAGCCTTATAGTCCTAGAGCTATAGTATAAACGCTAAATAGGTCATATAACTTTGTGACTCGCTCTGTCATAGATCACAATCTGCTACCCTCAGGTGAGATTGTAATCTTGCAAGTCCATCCAATTTAAAAAATGGGGTCTATTTCCTACCAGGGAAAATAAAGATGCGGGTAGTAATTTTTTGGGGAAAATTGCAGAGAATTTACTCGTTTCATCTCATACAGTTTTTTTTACCTAGATCTACGGAAGTGACAATGTTTTCAACTGACTTAAAAAAAGGAGGTGGTTCTATGTTTACTTCAAAATTTCAGTGAAGTGAAGCTGTGATGCGTAATATACCTACGTAAATCCTTTATTATGAGTCATTTAATTTAAATAATGTAGGTACGGCATTTGAAAAAGCTATAAGACTTGAAAATATACGAATAAAACTAAAACTAATAATTCTACTATCATTTGTGTAACGCATAATATCGAATAATATTCGTAGCTCTACATTTCCTTACCTAAGTGCAATAATAAAGGTCTACCGTTCCTTCAATAATAATTAAAAAGGCATCCGACATTATTACACATTACCCATGATGGCGGCTATAACAAATATAATATCAGGTATCCATTAGCTGTACCAGTCAGGAAATTGTAGAATTGAATAGGAATGGTAGCTCATAAAGGTAGCAGGAAGGCGCTGGATGCAGGCCGACCAACCGATCATTATAGAAATCATTGGGGGAGGCTCATGTTCAGCAGTGGACGTCCTATGCCTGAAATGATGATTGTGATGATGACCTAGCTGAAATTAGTCTGGAATTCATCATCATCATCATCTCAGCCATAGGACGTGCACTGCAGAACATAGGCTTCGCCCAATGCTGTCCATAATGACCGGTTGGTAGCGGCCTGCATCCAGCGCCTTCCTGCTAACTTTATGATGTCGTCTGTCCACCTTGTGAGTGGACGTCCCACGCTGCGTTTTCCGGTACGGTCTGGAATTATTACTAATTAATTTTGTTTTCTTTTTCAGGAAGGAATAGGCCAGAGAGTGCGTGACAGCATCATCAGCGCTCGCCCAGCCGTGGACACCATCTTGGAAGCCCAGAAAATTTTCAAAGGGGGCGATGATGATGATGATGATTAGGGTACCATTTACCCTAAGCAGTACATAGGAGTAACCATTGATGCCAAAATATTGTATAAATTGTAATATAAAAATGTTTTAGTCTTCTTTTGTAAGATAAAGCGAACATTGTCATGCATTTATTATTCAGTAATTTGTTTGTAATAAAAAAATGAAAACAAAAGTCTTGATTTTATTTTTTGTTAATTGACACTAACGAGACAGAGGTACTGCCAGAGTAAAATACAAATGAGTAGGTTTTCTTCATAGAAACGCACCGAGTGCGGTTTGTATGTGAGCGCGCCAATACGTATGCGGCGCGCACGCACACGCTGACAAAACTTAGCGTGGATTAGCGGGGAGTTGCGCCGAATTTTGTCTACTACTCATTTGTATTTACTCTGATAATAGTTAGGGACTATTCCCACCTCTCGTTCCCACCACTGCAACTCCTGTGTAGCCAGGATCTACAGCTTGACCGCCAATAAAAACCCAACCATAGTTGAAGGTTAGAGAGAGGTTCTGTAATACATTTTGTTAAATCTGTTTGTGCAATTGTTTGTCATCCCTGATAAAATTAAATAAACAAAATAGAGCAAGCTATATTTTAAATGTGTTTAGATGCCCTGAAAAGGGCTTTCAAACAAAGAATTTGAAATTGACGGTCAATCTGTAGATTCTGGCTATATTGTAGTTGGAATGATAAGAACGAAAATAATTAGTTTTATTTCAGACAAAAAAAAACAGTTTTTAAATTAGGAGGAAAAAAAATGTGTTTTTTTAACTGAAAAACCATAAAACGATAATACCATTCTTAAAATAGCTCAGCTAAGTCGCACTTAATGCAAAATCAGGCATTGTGTCGCAGACTGAAAAATTACCATTTCAAAGAGTTAGAATACCGATGACGTCATAGGCATAATGGCCACGCGCACCGCCGCGTCAGTGACGTCATTATTGACGACCTATATTCTTCGATGGTGCATAAGGAGTAGTTATTGATGGATAACCCTCTCGCAAATAAGTGACCATGACCATATTCATGTGCATCTTTTAAGTAAAATACTAGTCTTTGGTTTAATAATGTTAGCATTTAATTAATGCAATAAAATAATCAGGTCATCGGTCCACCTTATGGATGGACGTCCCACGCTGCGTTTTCTGGTACGTGGTGGCCTCCACTCCAGATCCTTGCTGCCCCATTAGCCGTCAGTTTTGCATACTACCTATGTGCCCTGTCCATTGCCACTTCAACTGAATAATCCATCGGGCTATGTCAGCGACTTTAGTTACTGATCTCCTCATTTCTGATTCGATCTCGTAAAGAAACACCGAAATAGCTTTTTCTGATAAAGGCAGTTGTTATCGAATCTTGACAATTAATGTTTGTTGACTGGCATTCTCTACCAGTCACCTGGCATTTAGTCCGCCTCTGTACATGATTTATATGTGCAAAAGTTTGATAATAAATGTATGTCTTCTCCATCACTATCAACCTCACCTCAATGACTCCATGGCTCTATGGCTAGTTTAGTTAGGGCCCTCACCCACGGCGACTTTTTGTAGCGATGCAGTCGCGCTGCTGTAGCGCGTTAGTAGCGCGTTGGCATCACTTCTGTAGTGCGTTGCAAATGCGACTAACGCGCGTTAGTAGCGATGCTGTCGCCTAAAAAAGTCGCCGTGGGCGAGGGCCCTTAGACCTAGGCTAGGGCAAGATTTGCCAAAGTGATAGCCTGGCTTTGCTTTCATAGGATAATGGTATTGCAAAGTAGAGTTTGCTATGCTTGACGATATCCGTCCATTTGACAAAGGACGAAGTGTTTTGTTACTTGGTAATTTTGACTATAGGATAAGCCTAGACGCAGACCACCGATTTTAGTTGGCCGATAGTTGGGTCGGGCTGATGAGCAGAATGGAGGTGTATGAAAGTGCACACATTATACCGATTTGGTATCGGCCGATTCTTCACACAAATTAGAATCGGACCCAACTATTGGCCAACTAAAAGTCGGTGGTCTGCGCCTAGGCTAATTCGCGGGTTTGATGCTTATTGCTTTTATTAAAAGTAAAAGTTCTTAGGGTAAATGGATACCTTTGATTTTTTAATAATAACTGGCAGTTTAGTACTTATTTTTCAGTAGCTCTAGGTTGACTGGAAGTGTATACTTTGAGGTCTAAAGCTTGCCTTTATTACCTTTTACAAGTGTAATAAACTTTTCAGGGGATTTTTCATGAAATAAGTACAAAATATAGTTTAGAACACTTATTTATTATTAAAACTTAATTTTAATTATTGTTATTCACATTTAAATTAGTATCAGTCGTTGTTAATACGCAATACAAATAAATAATAAAATATTTCTATGTTTTGGACAGAATTCTGATCAGCAGTGGACATAATTTGGGATAATTTTCGATGATTCTAAAGGTCATAGCAGACTTATCAACTCGGAAAAAGATCAAAAAAGATCAAAACCGTATCGCCTTTCGCGAGCTGTCATCGCCTTTCGCTGCTGTCAACCGCTAGGCGAGGCTAAGACAATAAATGATTTATTGATTGATTGATAAGTGTGCGTTGCAGTATGAAGTTTCATACAAAGAATACTGACCGCCTCGAGTTGATACGGTTACGATCCCTATTTAGATTGTTATGTGTGCTTTGTCCTTAATCGGACTGCAAATCAAGCTAATTATGTGGCATAACATGTAGTTCTAGCAGAGAGTCCACGTCACGTTTCATAACTTTACATACATTTTTGGTACAAAATTATTATACAAAAGTTAGTAAAGATTCTGTCCACATGAAGTCATATCCCAGCAGATTAAAAGCATCTTTTGGCGTCACAGATGGTGATGATGATGATGATGATGCAGTATTTATTTCCCGCCCTTGTATATGGTGGCAGCTTGGCCCACCACTGCAACTGCTGGAGCTGCTTTGATGATCCCGTCACGGATGTTCTGGCCAACACGCTCCTGCAAAACAAAAAGAAAGAAATAAATATATTGTTTTATCTATTGCACTTTTGGCCTATGCGCCGACTACCGATTTTTTTGTTGGCCGATAGTTGGGTCAGGGTGTTAATCAGTACGGAGATGTATGAAAGTGCGCACATTACACCGATTTGGTATCGGCCGATTATTCATAATCAAGCCCAACTAAAAATCGTTGGTTTGCGCCTAGACTTACTTAATCTCTAAGCAGATAGTACACAAAACACTTTTCTCTAAACTAACCTGTATTTTTAATAAATCGAAGCTTGTAAATGCTTTTTTTTTAGGTCTTACAAATTTTCAATGTAGAGACTATAATATGCAAATCAAACAAAACACTGTGGCATCTTATTTAGTTGTGATAAAGGCGATTTTGCAACACAAATTGATAGGTAGTTTGATATCAACTGTACCTACTTATGCAACTTAGCTACTTTTGTATGTCTAAGAAAAAAAATAAAAAAAAATGCTCCTTTTAATAATTTAATTAACCCTTTGGGACACGACAAGTAAAAATGTTCATTGTGAGAAACATAAAAACGAAGATCCTAAATAAATAAATGAGGCTTCCGGCGACTGGGACCGCAATTAACTGGGACCGCCAGATTATCATTTACGAGTGGTCCCAGTTGCCGGAAGAATATTATTTATTTTTTACGGATCCGGCGACTGGGACCGCGGTCCCAGTTAATTGCGGTCCCAGTCGCCGGAAGCCTCAAATAAATAACCTAATATTCTAATTACACCAAATAATAGCTTACCAGTTTCTTAAATGGATTCCATCTAGGGTTGGGTGCAGCGGATACCGCGGCAAAAGCCATGAAGATAGCGAACACAGCGAACAAAATTTTGGAGAAGTTCATTTTTTGCTAATTTATTATTCTCTTTATTCACGTCTAGACAAACAGTTAGAAGTTAACTGGCGCTAAGTTTGAAGTAACCCGCTTATATACGCTTCATTGGTAACTGTTTAACTGTTTATTTTAAACTCTATCGGTATTAAAATAAGAGTGAAGTTTTGTGTGTGGTTTAAGGGAACCCCCTGGATCGTGCGTGCGTGAGAAAGTAAAGTTAGAGGTATCTGACCGTAAGCGATGAGTCTTTCGGAAGATGGGAAACCCCACTTCCTTTCTCTCGAGATAAAAAAGGAGTGTAATGTTTACAGTCGCATACCACCTTTGTATACATATACAGTGTGAGTCACGTTAAAGTGTACATATGAAAATAGATAAAACTAGACTTGTTTTTATCGACAAAAAAGAGGTCAAAAATTTTTTGAGATTTTTTTTAAATTTTTTATAGAATTTTTTTTCTTCCAATTACTTATTGTAAAGAAAACGTAATAACTTTTAAACTAAGCGGTATATCCTAATAAAATAAAAACAGTAATAATGCTAAATAACAGGCGATACTAAAAAAATACATAAAATACACAAAAAAGGCCAAAAAATAATAAAAAAATATACTTTTTGAAAAAATTATGCTTAAAAATTCGTGTTTTTTTTGGTTATTTGATAAATTTCTCCAAAAAATGCCCCCATAACCGGTGGTTTTTATTACTTTGTATTGTTCTCTATCGTATTATCTTTGTAAAACCAAAAATCGCATGTCTCTATCTCTATCACAACATTTGCTATGATCGTTTGAACAAAGGCCTGCCACAACATTATTCTCCGCTACTGGTAGAGACAATTTTAATTTTAACTAAAATGCTTATTTTACTTCGAAATCTTTTGTTTTTATTTGAAATCTAACTTGTCTTTATCAAAATTACAAATCTAGAGCCATTTTCAGTTTTGTTGTTAACGAAGCGTTGAATGGCGCGCCCGGAGAGGCTTAGTTCAAACGATCATTGCAAACGTTGTGATAGGGATAGAGACATGCGATTTTTGGTTTTACGAAGGTAATACGATAGAGAATAATACAAAGTAATAAAAACCACCAGTTATAGGGGCATTTTTTGGAGAAATTTATCAAATAACCAAAAAAACACGAATTTTTAAGCAGATTTTTTTTCAAAAATTATCATTTTTTATTATTTGTTGGCCTTTGTTGTGTATTTTATGTATTTTTTTAGTATTGCCTGTTATTTAGCATTATTACTGTTTTTATTTTATCAGGATATACCGCTTAGTTTAAAAGTTATTACGTTTTCTTTACAATAAGTAATTGGAAGAAAAAAAATTCTATAAAAAATTAAAAAAAAAATCTCAAAAAATTTTTGACCTCTTTTTTGTCGATAAAAATAGGTCTAGTTTCATCTATTTTCATATGTACACTTTAACGTGACTCACACTGTATTGTTTTTTGCTGTGTTTTTCATGCAAAACAAGGTAGGAAGGTGTTTGACCGCAATCACACTTTTCGTTAAGTGAGAATGTGATGTGAGTGTCTAGGGTGGTACATTATCTTCCTAAATGCCTATCTATTGACTCTAGACCTTGAAGAGACTATAAAGGGAAAGACAGAATATACTTTGATATTAGAATAACATCTATATCTATACTTATAATAAATCTGTAGAGAGGTCAATTCTGTACATGAAATATTTTTTCAAAATAACTATCAGGGGGTGATTAGTGATCGATACTGATGCCAAAAATGCAATCAGTAAAATTTTTGTCTGTCTGTCTGTCTGTCTGTCTGTCTGTCTGTCTCTGTCTGTCTGTCTGTCTGTCCGTCTGTATGTTCCTTATAGAAACAAAAACTACTCGACGGATTTTAACGAAACTTGGTACAATTATTCTTCATACTCCTGGGCAGGTTATAGTATACTTAGGAATTCCCACGGGAACAGGAATTAGCGGGAAAATCCTTTTGTATGAAAAATCTAAACCGCTTAAGTTAGACGCTTGAAATTTGGCATGTAGGTACCTTAGTAAACTTAAAGCTTAGTTACAACAAGTAAATCCCGAAATTCCCACTGGAACGGGAGTTAGCGGGAAAAAACTTTTGTATGAAAAAATCTAAACCGCGTAAGATAGATGAAGGGGGTAAAACGGGATCCACGCGTACGAAGTCGCGGGCGGCCGCTAGTTATTAAATATAGGATCATGTACCTGCTGTGGAGATTAACGCTCGTATTCACAAACGATGCTTGCTTGAAGCAGCAAATTAAACGCATTGCGTTGAATAGAGCTCTGTGATTGGTTCGTGTGTCACCCTGTGCGTCCACGTGCACTGTAAGACCTCATAGTTCTGTTCGTGAATACGGGCGTAAGATTTAAAGCAAAAAATATATTAGACTAGCTTTCCGCCCGCGGCTTCGCCCGCGTGGAATTTTGTCTGTCACAGAAAAACTTTATCGCGCGCGTCCCTGTTTCAAAAACCGGGATAAAAACTATCCTATGTTCTTTCCCGGGACTCAAACTATCTCTATGCCAAATTTCATCAAAATCAGTTGCGAGGTTTAAGCGGGAAAGCGTAACAGACAGACAGACAGACAGACAGACAGACAGACAGAGTTACTTTCGCATTTATAATATTAGTTAGGATTAGGATTTTCTTCCTTTTTTCTTTCAACTCAATTTCCTGAGTCTCAAGGGTTAACGAAATGTAAGTGACAGGTTGTCAAAACGTAAACAGGAATTTAGATTAGCTACGTCTTTTAGATTCTTTTAGAAGTTAAATATCGTTTAGGAAATAAGATAAAAACCCCCTAAATTAAAAAGGTAAAAAGTTCGTCAAACATTTACTTAGGCTTGGACCTCTTACTTAGGCTGGGTTGCACCATCTTACTTTAACTTTGTCAAACTTCAATAATCTGTCAAACTCCATACAAAAATCACCGGTTATCGTTATAGTTACGGTCAAAGTTTGGTAGTGCAACTCAACCTTAGTATGGTCATTTTATACTAGTCTTCAACATGAGTGTAACTATTTATTACTAAGTAGATACCTAAAAAAAATATTGTATGTTATTTAACTGTTTAATTTAACGTTATTTATTGTAAAAACTGGCTGCAATAGCGTTAATCTTTTTTGTATAACTATAAAAAGGTTCAAAACTATTGAGGAGATTATCTATGCTATGCAAAAGAGTTGAATGAACTGCCCGAGCTCAATAGCTAGACACCTAGACAGTTCAATCTTATCTGCGCCAATAGAAACTGCCAAACAATATAGGAAACAAATATTTCTAAATCATCATCATCAACGCTATCCGTAATATGCAATTTTCGACGGATTCACCCAATTTCTAACTAATTCAAAATAGAAGAGCAGTCACATCCAGCAAGCGATGCGCCATGGGTTTCATACCCACCTTAGGCAAATCGATTTTTTCAAGTTAGTATCATCATCATTAAAGTGGCAGTCTATCTACAACTAGGGACGTATTAAGCTCCCCGAGGAGCGTCTTAAAGCACGATCTTCAACTTTTTCGTACAGCCACTGCCATCTTCTTAGAACTTACACAGTTAGGTATTGTTTGCTAAAATTTGTGACTCGGTACCTATAATCTGAAATAGCCAAGGCCGGTGCGCTGCGACTAAAGCTCTTTATTTATTTATTTTATTTTATTATTATGATAACCAACTAGACAAAATCTTTGTTTGGACAGTTTTATTTACATACATAATAATATATTAACAAAAGTTCCAAAGTCCATTGGCACGAAATCGATAAGAACTTGTCGAATTCACTCTGCATACTACGCTTTGATTTCAGTAAGAAACATTCTTTCTTTGTTTTTGTCATGGTATCTACGAAAAATTTGTCTCTTTAGAAAGGAGAAATTATTCGTGGAAATAGGGAATTGGAAGTATGACGAATCATTCAGGGACGAAAAATATTACTTTGTTCTTTTGGTAAGAAATAAATAGCAAAATAAATATTAAGTAAGCATCCTTGAATGGTCGAAAAAGATACAAGCCGTATAATGTATGCCGTTGAAGCTACGGGCGAATTTAAATAAAAAAAACCTGTAAGTAAAAACATGGAAAACAATTGGCTTAATCAAAATCCGATATTTTCAGTACCGTCACCAGTTTCTTATTTCCAAAAAACATTACCTACATTTTATAATGTAAGTTATTACTAAAATACCCTATCCCTAAACAAAATGTTAATATCATAACCGCACGCCAATCCAGGGAGCTCCCCGATTTCCAACTATAATTTAAACGCATGACTCTTATCTGGTAAGCATTAAAGTTCATAACAAATAGTTATAATTAACTGTTATCAACCGCATATAAAAACAAGTGACTGCGAACTTAGAGCATCAGTCATCTCCAGCCATTTGCGTTGTAAACGTCAAATTTGAAAATCGAATTTTATTATTCTAAAAATGAATTTCTCTAAAATTCTTTTCGCGATCTTCGCTTGTTTCATGGCGTTCGCCGCGGTGTCAGCTGCTCCTGAACCAAGATGGAACCCGTTTAAGAAACTTGTAAGTTTTTTTAATAACATTTTCTTTATTATTTATAGTTTTTAATAACATTTCACCAGTTTTTTATCGCAGCTTAGCCCACATAAAGTTCAGTTACTTTAGAAACTTTGACTTTACTTGACGTTTATCGTTATAATTTGACCAATTAACTCAATATCGTTTTAAAAACATGACCTATACGTTATTCTGATACCTGATAAATAATAATGTAAAGTGTCATTAAAATCTGTTCAGCAGTTGTTGCGTGAAAGAGCAAGAAATAATGATCTATACAACCAAACTTTCGCATTTATAATATTAGTAAGATAATATTTAATTTCACAGCTATTGTAGGAATTCTCTTCCAGCTCAATAAAACGATACAATTATTATTTTATTATTTTTTATTATTCTTAATATAAACAGAAAATGGTTGGTCCTTCGTAGTCCTTTTAAATGACGGCTGTCGTGTCGGATTACGGCGCCACCGGGTTCAAATCCCACAGGGTGCAAGTGACAGTGTATGTTATTACGTATAAACGTGGACTTAGATATTAATAGAGTCTATTTATGTATGTTTATCCTTTATTTAGTAGCCATAAACCAACTCTGATTAGTTTAGGCCTACGAAGTCTATGAATGACGTGATTAAACAACTTCTTCATCATCATCATCATTTCAGCCATAGGACGTCCACTGCTGAACATAGGCCTCCCCCAATGACTTCCACATCGCACGGTTGGTAGAGGCCTGTATCCAGCGCCTTCCTGCTACAATTAAACAACTTATTTTATAATTATTCCTTTTTTTTCAGGAACGAGTTGGCCAGAACATCCGAGACGGCATCGTGAAGGCACAACCAGCTATCCAAGTAGTGGGAGAAGCGGCTACCATATACAGAGGTGGTAAATAATTTACCACATAGAAAACATCGTCTAGTTTAAAAATCGAATAGTGACATCACTTTTTTTCTGATAAAATAAAACACTGTGTAATTTCTAAAATGTAAACTGTTTCAAATATGGAATCGATATATTGGATACTGGCAACTTACATTTTGCCGAGGCTACACAAAACCCCGTTAAAGAGGCTTAATGAAATTATGTTAATATCATTGTTAAATTTTATTGTATGTTCAAAATAGAAATAATTTATTTTATAATTAAACTGCCATATAAAGATCTGTAAATATTATTATAAGTTTAATAAATAAATAACTTAAGTTCAAACTGAATCCATTTCTTTTGTTTCACCTCTGATAGTTATAATGTCGATCTTAGTGGTACCTTTTGAATAACAGAAAATTTTAATGCAGTACATAATGTCTTAATTTCTTGTACCTAATTTAAAGGATGAGTTAAGTAATATATTATGCAATAGAAAGCAAAATTAATGATTACAAACAAAATAAACAGTATTTTTACCACTTCACCTCGCTTTTACCTGTGTTCCAGTGACTTGGCCCATTGTTAGCTTGGTCCACGGGCCAAGTCGCTGAATTGAATTTTAAATATTTTTCTTCCAACAACTGGGCCCACCTACAATGTTCTCAACACCAAATCAACAAAAATATGCTCTAGAATCTTAGAGTGAAACTTAATGAAATCAATCAAAATTTAATTACGAGATCGTAGCTCAATCGATTTCTTTTCATTATAGCACCTTTGTGAGAGCAAATTGATAATAAATTCATATTATTATAGCCCAGACCTTCCCTCAGGCAGGCCTGGCTCACTCCGCGCGGTACATCCGATAATTACCTACAGCGAAGCGCCCCGCCGGCGGGTATTATATCAGTCGAGTGTCACGCGCGCGCTCGTCAGGACGCTGGCGTGCGTTGTAGTATGATTATAATTCTATGATCGAAGTATTATTTAAAAATGGACATAAAGAGAAAGAAATATTGTGCGGCGTTCGGGTGTTAAAATTCGAAAAGTAATCTACCGGATATATCTTTTTTTTTCGCTTCCCAAAGATGCTGAAAGGTATGTTGGCCATGTAGGTAATCAATAATTCTTAGGATAGTATAGGAACCTAACCTACTATGACTACTGCTCAGAATGCGTTCGTTCGTTTCAGCCAAATGACGTCCACTGCTGGACAAAGGCCTCTCCCAAGGTTTTCCATAATGAATGCATACTTACCTACCTACATACGTACCTCATTACAAATAAGTAGCTAGATTAATTATTTTTTCACTAGACAGCAACCCTAACAGCGTAAGAAGAGTTCAGAGGCACGCGATAGAAAGAGACAAAACTTGTAGGTGAATAAAATTGTAGGTACGTAGTGCTGTGCGAGCTGAATTCCACTGTATCGCGTCGTAGCAAGACTCGCATTTATTTAAATCGTCTTGCGGAGTAATCCTTCTGTACCTGTACTATTACTTATTCTGTGCCTCAGGTCTAAGAACAATGCCTAAGAGCGGTTTCGCGCTACGTGACCGAATCCGTGAAAATACGGTCCAGAGTAGTCGTAGAACTATTTGTATGGTAGAATGTATACCTACGCACTAGCAGGCCTGGCTCACTCCGCGCGGTACATCCGATAATTACCTACAGCGAAGCGCCCCGCCGGCGGGTATTATATCAGTCGAGTGTCACGCGCGCGCTCGTCAGGACGCTGGCGTGCGTTGTAGTATGATTATAATTCTATGATCGAAGTATTATTTAAAAATGGACATAAAGAGAAAGAAATATTGTGCGGCGTTCGGGTGTTTAAATTCGAAAAGTAATCTACCGGATATATCTTTTTTTTTCGCTTCCCAAAGATGCTGAAAGGTATGTTGGCCATGTAGGTAATCAATAATTCTTAGGATAGTATAGGAACCTAACCTACTATGACTACTGCTCAGAATGCGTTCGTTCGTTTCAGCCAAATGACGTCCACTGCTGGACAAAGGCCTCTCCCAAGGTTTTCCATAATGAATGCATACTTACCTACCTACATACGTACCTCATTACAAATAAGTAGCTAGATTAATTATTTTTTCACTAGACAGCAACCCTAACAGCGTAAGAAGAGTTCAGAGGCACGCGATAGAAAGAGACAAAACTTGTAGGTGAATAAAATTGTAGGTACGTAGTGCTGTGCGAGCTGAATTCCACTGTATCGCGTCGTAGCAAGACTCGCATTTATTTAAATCGTCTTGCGGAGTAATCCTTCTGTACCTGTACTATTACTTATTCTGTGGCACTAGCGCCCGTTTCCCATAATCAATACTTGTCCAAATCCGGACTGCAACTGTCAAATTTGAATCTGTTTTCGATCAAATATCCATAATATTTTTATACGTTTACACTTTAATATTGTTTAAATAGTCTTATAAACAATATGAAAATGTAAAAACAGAAAACCGTAGATATTTTGACCAAAAACATATTGGAATGTCACAGTTGACGGACAGATTTGGATTAGGATTGAATATAGAAACCTAGCATAGATCTGTTTTCTTTTTTCTTTTTTTTTTATCCACAACGAGGAAGCTCTTGGTCTGTATCTCACCTGATGGTAAGTGACGATCAGGCCGAAGGTGGAAGCGAGCTTCACCCGGAATCCTCAACCACCATCCTCCGATTTCTTTAGATAATTTCTAGATTCGTAGTTTGACGGATTCGGATCGGACTTAGTATGAGTTGCTTTATCTTACTTTAACTTTAACAAACGTCAAACATCTGTTAAACCCCATAAGTACAAAAACACCGGTTATTGTTATAGTTAAGTATCGTTAAAATAAGTCGGTGCAACTCCCTTAGTGAACTGTATAAGTTTTAAGATATGAAACCTAACTAACTATTAAAATTAACTAAATATGAATCTCAAGATCTATGAAAGATGATTGATGGTAATTAATCAGGAGTCTTGCTCCTCAGTGGACTGATGACATGATGGTGAAGGTCATTGGAAGCACAGAACCAGTTCCAGGCCTTTATCCATCTGTAGACATCTTTCAGATGAGAAAAAATCTGTACTTGAGATATTATTAAAACTTAAACGTTCTATGATCATTTACGCTGTAAGTCACAGGTACGAGTACATGCAGTAGATGCATTCGTTCGTTCGTTTCAGCCGAAAGACGTCCACTGCTGGACAAAGGCCTCCCCCAAGGTTTTCCACAAAGCTCGCTCCTACGCCGCCCGCATCCAGGAAACTCCTGCGACCTTAACCAGATCGTCGGTCCACCTAGTGGGCGGCCTGCCCACACTAGGTCTTATCCTTTGCAGATGCATATTGCATATTAATAGGGTCCTGCTGGTAGGTAACTGTCGTTACCTGTAATAGTTACCCACCCATAGGTATGGGACCCTAAGAAAAATAAAAAATAAAAGCTTAAATAGTAAGTATTTTAATTTACTTATTAGTTTCAACTACACTCGCGAGCAAAACTATGGAATCACTTACATGAAGTTGTTTCCACGCGATCTTGTGTACTAACGAATTTGTTAGTAACAAAAAAAGTGGCACCATTTTAAAGATTAAACTTTTACCTTTAAATTGATATCAAATTCATTTAAATCACACCGGTAATTAAAAAGATATCCCGGCTGATGTGAAGAAGTAAGGAAAAAGACATGTATCAACTGTTTTATACGTCGCGAGTTGCGTCCTACTTACCCCCTATAAAAACACGTGTTTTCGGATTTTTGCTTTCACACGTTGATCCATACACATCTCCGCTTTTTTGACACTTTACCTGCGATTCTACACCTACAGAAGCAGCACAAATCGTTGCACTATTGCAAGAAGGGCTCAGCCAGCGGGCTATCGCACGTCAGCTCCACATAAGCCAGTCCTGGGTTTCGAAAGTTTTAAGACGCTTTCGGGAGACTGGTGGCTTTATACCGAGATCAAGTTCTGAACAGCGCCTGTGCATATCGCAGAGGGATGACCGTTTTTTCATGTCAACCTCTCTATGAAATCATCATTTGAGTGGTATCGACGTCCAGCAAGAGCTCAGAAATGTTCGTAGGATAGCTGTTAGCGTGTGGACAGATCATCTAAGATATAAGCAATAGAATTTGACTCCAAAAAGGCCTGCCACATGCTCGAAACTGACGGCAGGTCACCGACAAGCACGCTTTCAATTAACTCGCACTTATTTTGATGGGTAGGCGAGTAATGGAGGCGAGTTTTGTTCTCCGATGAATGCAGACTGTGTTTGCAGTGCAGCAGTTGAAGAGGTCGGGTCTATAGGCAGCCTGGGGAGCGATTTGTGCAGTGCTGGTTCGCTGAAACAGTGGCTTATGGGGGTGGCTTGCTCGACTTCCCATCGAGATGTGTACGAGCAAATTGAAAGCGTGCTTATCGGTGACCTGCCGTCAGTTTCGAGCCTATGGCAGGCCTGTTTGGAGTCAAATTCTATTGCTTATATCTTAGACGAACTGTCCACACGCTAACAGCTATCCTACGAACATTTCTGAGCTCTTGCTAGACGTCGATACCAGTCAAATGACGATTTCATAGAGAGGTTGACATGAAAAAACGGTCATCCTTCTGCGATGTGCACTGGCGCTGTTCAGAACTTGGTCTCAGGATAAAGCCACTAGTCTCCCGAAAGCGTCTTAAAACTTTTGAAACCCAGGACTGGCTTATGTGGAGCTGACATGCGACAGCCCGCTGGCTGAGCCCTTCTTGCAATAGTGCAAGGATTTGTGCTGCTTCTGCAGGTGTAGAATCCCAGGTAAAGTGTCAAAAGAAGCTGAGATGTGTATGGATCAACGTGTGAAAGCAAAAATCCGAAAACACGTGTTTTTATAGGGGGTAAATGGGCCGCAACTCGCGACGTATCAAACAGTTGATACATGTCTTTTTCCTTACTTCTTCACATCAGCCGCGATATCTTTTTAAATACTGTTGTGATTTAAATAAATTTGGTATCAATTTAAAGGTAAAAGTTTAATCTTTAAAATGATGCCACTTTTTTTGTTACTAACAAATTCCTTAGTACACACAAGATCGCGTGGAAACAACTTCATGTAAGTGATTCCATGTAGTTTCCATGTCAGAAATTGGTCTGTCACAAAAAAAATCTTATTTCTAACCAATATCAATATCCGTACCTATCTCAAACTTCAGACAAGATGGGTTCCTATACCAATATTTAATTTTACTCCGTTTCAACCTCTTCAAGCAGTGTTGTGTTGTGACAAGAAACGAGGTGTCCTTCCCTAAACTCGAGTCACTTACTTACCAAAACACTCCAGTGATTAAGGCAGAGTAAATACAAATGAGTAGGTCATCTTCATAGAAACGCACCGAGCGCGGGTTGTATGTGAGCGCACGCCAATTGAAAAAATTCAGCGCACCTCACCGCTAAATCCACGCTAAATTTTGTCAGTGTGTGCGTGCGCGCCGCATACGTATTGGCGCGCTCACATACAAACCGCGCTCGGGCGTTTCTATGAAGATGACCTACTCATTTGTATTTACTCTGCTTAAGGCTGGGTTGCACCATCTTACTTTAACTTTAACAAACGTCAAAAGTCTGTCAAACATTTATAAAACACCGGTTATGCGCTTATAGTCAGTTAAATTATAGTGGTGCAATTTGCAAATCAGCTAAAAATGACAGACAAACACATTTTAATGCTGTTGTAATGGAAAAACTAAGAAAGAAAAGAAAACATGGAAAGCCTATGTTCAGCAGTGGACGTCCTATGGCTGAGATGATGATGACAATGAATGAGTATTTAGTAACTTTTTAAACACTGCCTAAAAATTTACATTGCTTAAAAACTAATCACTATCTTCCAGTCAACTTTTATTTCATGAAAATCTGTTTAGTACTAAATACTTTACAGCATGGTTCAGGTGACCTTCGAAATACTGTGTTGGCTGGGTTGCACCATCTTACTTTAACTTTAACAAACGTCAAAAATCTGTCAAATTCCATACAAAAACACCGGTTATCGTTATAGTTACGGTCAAAGTTAGATGTTGCAATTTAGCGTTGCAATGTTACGTAAATAGTTAGATATTGTAACTTAGCCTTAATGTTACGTAAATGTGTTCTATCCAAGAGTTGAACCCTAAGTCTACCTATAGCTAATCTGTGTCGAATGTTTACAACTCAACTACTGGACCATGGTGCAGTTTTAATAATTTCTATGAGTAAAACCATAGATCCTAGATTAATAGAAAATAGGTACCCTACCTACTTACTAGATTACCTCTTTATTGTAAGGGAAATAAAAGAATTAACTTTAATACTTAAGTCATTTATTTATTTAACTTATTAATAATTAATACTATGTACAGTCGCGGAATGAAAAGGTTCGTCAGTTTTCAAATTGATTCCTTCAACGAATCGCGAGCACATATTACCTTTTGAAACTATGTTACAGAATAATCTCGAGTTAGAGAAAATAATCTTTAACTGTTCGTCAGTAAAGTTCAAAATTATTCAGATCAAAGTCGATTTATCTTGTCAAGAAGATTATTATGATTGATAAACTAAATAAAACCTTCTTGTTGGTTCAACCTGCCATTGTTATTTCTATATAAAAAAAAACTACATTTTGTAACATGCATTGCACTGATGGGATAGAAAAATAAACAAGCAAAACCTTATTCGTTAGCAAACGTCATATTTATTTAAATGTTAGCAGCTCTGTTTCTTGCACTGTTATGTTGGCAGGTTTGACTCTTACAGTACCTAGTGCAAGCGAAAACCGACACTAAGGTGACGAACCTTTTCATTCTGCGACTGTACTACAGATTCTTTGTATGGCAGCTTAATGAGTTACAATAAATTAATTTAACTATTGAGTATTACACTATGAACCTAACTCCTTTAAAATGTTGCTAACATTCGAATAGTTTGCGCAGTGTTTTGTTTTCTATTGTCAAATCGAAAACAATTTTTTTTTCGTTATGGCGTCCGTATGTTTTATGACTATTGCTTGCCAGTGTCATTTCAGATTTTTAGCAACGTAATTGAGAAAGGAGGTTTGTAATTTAGCTTATTTCCCGCCTCTGTAGATGGTGGCCGCTTGTCCGACCGTTTGGACAGCTGGTGCTGCCTTGATGATGCCATCCCTGACGTTTCTGCCGACTTTCTCCTGTAGACAAAAGAAATAATGTTAAAACCAATGATAAATTACCAAGAGGAGTTCTTGTATCTAGTAGAGTGTAAGAATGATAAGCCCGAGTTGCACCATCTTACTTTAACGTCAAACTCCATACAAAATGTATGTTGGTGCAACTCAATCTTAGACTCTAAACATGTCTCGATCAGGCCTTGATTAAAATGCTATTTTAAAAAATACGAAATATATTTTTCGTTAAAACACGTTGTCTTTTGTTATGTAAAAGTAAAAAATCTTTACAATGATAGGACCTGTCACAATATTCCAGAGTAAAAATATTTTTAAGCTGTTTTTGTGACAGTCATTGAACATTCGAACTCCAAAAATAAAATTTTAAATTCAGAAAAAAAATTTTTTTACATAAAAATAGGCAAAGGAATAACTTACAAGCTTCTTGAAGATTTTCCATTTGGGCGCTGCAGAAACAGTGCTCATGGCCAGGAACAGAGCGAAGACGAAGAAGAAAACCTTTGCGAAGTTCATGTTTACGATTAAAAAGTTTAAATTCAAACTTCGAATTCTTTCGAACAGTCGAACGCTGTGTTTTGTTTTGAATGATGCACTACAGCGTTTGCTTCTCGTTTTATAGTAATTTTAACCGTTGTTTCATTGTTAACTGTACATTTATTTTGAACCTTAAGGCTTTGAGATACGGGTGCTCGTTTGCTATGACGTAAAGTATTGATAATGGGTTCACGAGTTCGTTTGGGATCTCCCGCGCCTCCGAAGCGAGTTATTCCCCTACTGAGAGTAATTTGGCGCAGTTTAACAATGTATACACTGCAGATTGTTTAAATAACTTTGATGATAAGATAACTATGCCGTATATTATTATGACAAACTATCTAAATTAGACTTACTTTTTTAAAGAAATGTTGTATTTAATTAATTGTCATTGTTGAAATAATGTGGTATGTAAATTTATATGACTCATGTAGAGTTAGGTTTTAACTCTAATTGAGCTATATTTTAAGGCTCTTTAGTAGACAATCAATCATTTAAAAAGTAATCACATAATCTGGGGGCACGGGAGTGCCCCCGCCAAGTCGAGCGCGAAGCAAACACTGCCGTACCATCTTTACTGGAACCATTTCGCCGCATTTTCAGGCCCCTATTTGAGAACCTCTGGATAAGACCAGAACGCAGAAATTTTCGTCATCTAGTAAGCTATAATCACATACTTAAAATCCAAAATTTCAAGTCTGTAGGTCATTTAGTTCCGAAGTTAAGCGAAAGCAAAGTTTCGCATTTACGACACTCACTCACTCACTCACTGATGATCATCAAAATAGAACTAGTACTTCCCATAAACTCAGAGAGCTGAAATTTGGTACAGAGTTAGGGTTTAATGGCCACATAAAGGGAAAACTATAAAAACTAGGAAAATCGAAGATCTGGAGTAACACCACATTCATAATCAATACTACTCCGGCACCGTGGTGTTCGCCTGTATCGCTTACCGCTAGATGGCGCTAGCACTAGCAAGTGGTGTCCAGATTTTTTTCCTTTCCAGAGCCCCCCGTCGATTAAGTTGAATGTTGTGTAATTTGCATTTCGTTGATTTCGTTTATTATATTGTAAGGTTCGCTAAGGTCATGTTATTAAAACAATTCTGATTCGTTGTCCATTTTAAAGGTCGTTGAGTTTGTGTTTAATATCGTAAAAAAAAATCGATAAAACGACGACGTTAAAAAAATTTGCCACTTTCTACAAAAATAAGTGAAATCCCACCAAAAACATTCTGTAAAAAACTAGCCAAGTCTCGATGGAGCTGCTTGTTTATCTCTAAAAAGTAATGAAATCTAGACAAAGTCGTGCCAAGTCTATGGTTCCTTACTGCGATTTCTTTATTATTATAGTTAATGTTGTGTGACTTGGCCGTTGAACAATCTTTATTAAGATAATCATACATAAGTATTATTGAAATACGCAGCTTTATAAAGCCTACAATTGACTGGTTATTGTTGAATCAACGTTTTCCAAGTGGCAATTTTCCATCGTCAATGGGTAGCGGTTCTGGCGACAGATTGGTGCAATGGTGTCATGGAGCACCTGGTTTTGTCACCCTTCAACGGCCAAGTCACACAACATTAACTATAATAATAAAGAAATCGCAGTAAGGAACCATAGACTTGGCACGACTTTGTCTAGATTTCATTACTTTTTAGAGATAAACAAGCAGCTCCATCGAGACTTGGCTAGTTTTTTACAGAATGTTTTTGGTGGGATAATGTAGTTAGCTAGTGCCTACAAAGTAAATATAATACAAAATACATATTTCGTGTGATAAAAATACTTTTTACAGTAATTTTCAGGTCGTTAATCAAATTATGTACCTAGCTATCTCGGATTTTCTAAAATTATTATGAAATATTAATCTATACTTATAATAAATCTGTAGAGAGGTCAATTCTGTACATGAAATATATTTTCAAAATAACTATCAGGGGGTGATTAGTGATCGATACTGATGCCAAAAATGCAATCAGTAAAATTTTTGTCTGTCTGTCTGTCTGTCTGTCCGTCTGTATGTTCCTTATAGAAACAAAAACTACTTGACGGATTTTAACGAAACATGGTACAATTATTCTTCATACTCCTGGGCAGGTTATAGTATACTTAGGAATTCCCACGGGAACAGGAATTAGCGGGAAATTACCTTTTGTATGAAAAATCTAAACCGCTTAAGTTAGACGCTTGAAATTTGGCATGCAGGTACCTTAGTAAACTCAAAGCTTAGTTACAACAGGATATTGCAAAATTTCCACGGAAACGGGAGTTAGCGGGAAAAAACATTTGTATGAAAAAATCTAAACCGCGTAAGATAGATGAAGGGGGTAAAACGGGATCCACGCGTACGAAGTCGCGGGCGGCCGCTAGTATTTAATAAATGAAATAAATAATGTTTTCTCAGAAGGTCAAGGTTATAAGGTGCTTACCTCTTACCTTTCATTTACAGAAAATAAACCTTATTCACACACCTAACAACAATTATTTTATTTACAATCGATGGTGAAAAAAATATTTCATGCGAAAAACAAATTATTAATGATATTTCTATTAATAAAATAATGAAAACCTACATTTTAAGAATCACTAGAAGTTAAAATTTCACTATTAAAATAACAAAAAAATATTCCTCAAGGTTTCACCAAAATTGACAATTAATTAAAAAATCTATAAATACATATATCTATAAATAACTTAATTTAGGCTTTTAGTAAGTTATTTCACCGATTTAATTAAGATATTTTTTTGTTTTTATATCATAAAAGATACAGTTGGGATTGTATTAAGTTTCGCTTGCCACTTTTCCTTTTCAAAAATCAATTTTAACACCAAATCATTTGAGTCACATCAGCACAGTCCAATCTCCAATACTTGAATAGCAGAAAGACTGTTACACTGTAGAGAATAATACCAAAGGCATATAAAGCTTAACACTGTAGCATCTTATACAGTTGTAATACGAGCGATATTGCAATAAAAATGTAAAGGCGGACGTGCATCTGTGAGATAATAATCATTGTAGGCACTTGACAGGTTATACGACCTTGCTAGGGTTGCCATATTTCAAAATTAAATACTTAAAAGGGTTATTCTTTCATTTGTATTATGTGCTAAGATTTGATGTTTTATGTTCTATGCAAATACAGTTTTTTTCTCTCATTTATTAATAAGATCCCCGTGTGGTTCCATTAGTGTTCAAACGGTAAACTTATTCTCTACTCTACTAATATTATAAATGTGAAAATTACTATAGCACATGTGTTAGAGCAAATCTATACTAATAATACTCATATTATAAATGCGAGAGTAACTCTGTCTGTCTGTCTGTCTCGCTTTCACGCCTAAACCACTGAACCGATTTTAATGGGCATAGAGATAGTTAGAGTCCCGGGAACATAGATAGTTTTTATCCCGGTTTTTGAAACAGGGACGCGCGCGATAAAGTCTTTCTGTGACAGACAAAATTCCACGCGGGCGAAGCCGCGGGCGGAAAACTAGTTGATAATAAATTCATATTAATTATAGCCCAAACCTTCCCTCAGGTCTTTAAGGCAGTAAGAACAATGCCTAAGAGCGGTTTAGCGCTATGTGACCGAATCCGTGAAAACTCGGTTCAGAGTAGTACCTACTAGAACTATGTATTTGTATGGTAGTAGGTATGTAGGTATACGCACTAGATCTGATTTCTTTAGATAGTTTTCTAGATTCGTATTTTGACGGATTTGGATCGGACGTGATGCGTATCTCTTAATATGAATCTGTCAAAAATCGATACGGGACTATTCCCACCTCTCGTTCCCACCGCTGCAACTCCTGTGTAGCCAGGATCTACAGCTTGACCGCCAATAAAAACCCAACCAGTGAAGGTCAAGTTTGTCCCAGGGGAAAGTTAAGTCAAAAATCGATAGTAAAATGAACGTTCTGGTAAGTTAGATATTAAGTCATGCTTCTAACTCATAGGACCGATGATCTAGTGAAGATTTCGGGAAGTACCTGGATGCGGGGATGCGGGCAGCGCAGGACCGTCCGCTGTGAGCCGCGGACGAATGTCCAATAGGACAATAACTCGCGGCTTCATATCAATGGCCCCGGAAAACACCGTCGGGTTTTAGTGGGTAGGCCCCGCCCTCCCGGCGGGGAGAGTCCCACATAACCCCCTGACTGACTGTCCCCATCAGCCAGTGGGCATACGCAAAGCATTTCCCGACGCAAAAAAAAAAAGGACCGTCCGCTGTAGAAAAATAATTGGGAGAGGCTTTTGTCCAGCAGTAAACGTTCCTCAGCTGAGAAGTAAAAACGGTCATTAATGCCAAAGTCTTGGTCTAAACTGAATTCATTTTTTTGTTTTGATTCGATTTGATTGATTTGTAACTCAAACAATTACATTTAAACGTTCTGTGAAAATTTTCAGCCTAGGGATTGGTGAGAAATAAGGGAACGTATTTATTTTTCTGAAACGAGTGTCACAGAAAATCTTTATTTCTAACCAATATCAATATCCGTACCTATCTCAAACTTCAGACAAGATGGGTTCCTATACCAATATTTAATTTTACTCCGTTTCAGCCTCTTCAAGTCGTGTTGTGTTGTGACAAGAAACGAGGTGTCCTTCCCTAAACTCGAGTCACTTACTTACCAAAACACTCCAGTGATTAAGGCAGAGTAAATACAAATGAGTAGGTCAACTTCATAGAAACGCACCGAGCGCGGTTTGTATGTGAGCGCGCGCCAATACGTATGCGGCGCGCACGCACACACTGAAAAAATTCAGCGCACCTCACCGCTAAATCCACGCTAAATTTTGTCAGTGTGTGCGTGCGCGCCGCATACGTATTGGCGCGCTCACATACAAACCGCGCTCGGGCGTTTCTATGAAGATGACCTACTCATTTGTATTTACTCTGATTAAGGCTGGGTTGCACCATCTTACTTTAACTTTGACAAACGTCAAGTCTGTCAAACATTTATAAAACACCGGTTATGCGCTTATAGTCAGTTAAATTATAGTGGTGCAATTTGCAAATCAGCTAAAAATTACAGACAAACACATTTTAATGATGTTGTTATGAGTATTTTTATTAACTTATTTTATACTAGCTTTCCGCCCGCGGCTTCGCCCGCGTGGAATTTTGTCTGTCACAGAAAAACTTTATCGCGCGCGTCCCTGTTTCAAAAACCGGGATAAAAACTATCCTATGTTCTTTCCCGGGACTCAAACTATCTCTATGCCAAATTTCATCAAAATCGGTTGCGAGGTTTAAGCGGGAAAGCGTAACAGACAGACAGACAGACAGACAGACAGACAGACAGACAGAGTTACTTTCGCATTTATAATATTAGTTGGGATTGCTTAAAAATTAACATGGCTTAAAAACTAATTATTATCTTCCAGTCAACCTTTTTGTTTCATTAAAATCTGTTTAGTACTTTTGTGCCCTTGACTAGTAAGACCTCCGAAGTACTGTCGTGGCTGGTTTGCACCTTCTTACGTTAACTTTAACAAACGTCAAAAATCTGTCAAATTCCATACAAAAACACCGGTTATCGTTATAGTTACGGTTAAAGTTAGATGTTGCAATTTAGCGATGCAATGTTACGTAAATGTGTCCTATCCAAGAGTTTAACCCTAAATCTACCTATAGCTAATCTGTGTCGAATGTTTACAACTCAACTACTGGACCATGGTGCAGTTTTAATCATTTCGATGAGTAAAACCATAGATCCTAGGTTAATAAAAAATAGGTACCCTACCTACTTACTAGATTACCTCTTTATTGTAAGGGAAATAAAAGAATTAACTTTAATACTTAAGTCATTTATTTATTTAACTTATTAATAATTAATACTATGTACAGATTCTTTGTATGGCAGCTTAATGAGTTACAATAAATTAATTTCATTATTGAGTATTACACTATGAACCTAACTCCTTTAAAATGTTGCTAACATTCGAATAGTTTCCGCAGTGTTTTGTTTTCTATTGTCAAATCGAAAACATTTTTTTTTTCGTTATGGCGTCCGTAGGTTTTATGACTATTGCTTGCCAGTGTCATTTTAGTTTTTTTAGCAACGCAATTGAGAAAGGAGGTTTGTAATTTAGTTTATTTCCCGCCCCTGTAGATGGTGGCCGCTTGTCCGACCGTTTGGACAGCTGGTGCTGCCTTGATGATGCCATCCCTGACGTTTCTACCAACTTTCTCCTGTAGACAAAAGAAATAATGTTAAAACCAATGATAAATTACCAAGAGTTCTTGTAACTCGTAGAGTGTAAGAATAGTAAACCTGAGTTGCACCATCTTACGTCAAACTCCACACAAAAACACCGGTTATTGTTATAGTTACGGTTAAAGTATGTTGGTGCAACTCAGCCTTAGACTCTAAACATGTCTCGATCAGGCCTTGATTAAAATGCTATTTTAAAAAATACGAAATATATTTTTCGGTAAAACACGTTGTCTTTTGTTATGTAAAAGTAAAAAATCTTTACAATGATAGGACCTGTCACAATATTCCAGAGTAAAAATATTTTTAAGCTGTTTTTGTGACAGTCATTGAACATTCGAACTCCAAAAATTAAATTTTAAATTCAGAAAAAAAAATTTTTTTACATAAAAATAGGCAAAGGAATAACTTACAAGCTTCTTGAAAATCTTCCACTTGGGCGCTGCAGAAACAGTGCTCATGGCCAGGAACAGAGCGAAGACGAAGAAGAAAACCTTTGCGAAGTTCATGTTTACGATTAAAAAGTTTAAATTCAAACTTCGAATTCTTTCGAACAGTCGAACGCTGTGTTTTGTTTTGAATGATGCACTACAGCGTTTACTTCTCGTTTTATAGTAACTTCAACCGTTGTTTCATCGTTAACTGTACATTTATTTTGAACCTTAAGACTTTGAGATACGGGTGCTCGTTTGCTATGACGCAAAGTATTGATAATGGGTTCACGAGTTCGTTTGGGATCTCCCGCGCCTCGGAAGCGAGTTATTTCCCTACTGAGAGTAATTTGGCGCAGTTTAACAATGTTTACACTTCAGATTGTTGACATAACATTGCTGATAAGATAGCTATGCCGTTTATGACTATCTATTTCAACTAACTTTTTTAAGAAAAGTTTTATCTAATTGTTATTATTGATTGTATGTATAATGTAGTATGTAAATCTATATGACTCATGTAGAGTTCGGTTTTAACTCTAATTGAGCTATATTTTAGGGCTCTTTAGTAGGCAATCAATCATTTGAAAAGTAATCACATAATGTAGTTAGCTAGTGCCTAATACAAAATACCTATTTTGTGTGATAAAAATACTTTTTACTGTAATTTTCAGGTCGTTAATCAAATTATGTACCTAGCTGTCTCGGATTTTAGAAAATTATTATAAAATATTAATATTTAATAAATGAAATAAAGAATGTTTTCTCAGAAAGTTAAGGTTATAAGGTGCTTACCTCTTACCTTTCATTTACAGAAAATAAACCTTATTCACACACCTAACAACAATTTAATTTACAATAAAATTGATAGTGAAAAAAGTCTCATGCGAATAACAAAATAATAATATTAATATTTTTACTAATAAAATAATGAAATAAGTACCTATTTAAGAATCACTAAAAGTTATTATTTCATTATTAAAATAACAAAAAAGTCAATGAATTTATTCCTCAAGGTTTTCAATAAAACACTTCACCAAAATTGACAATTAATAAAAAAACTATAAATATCTCAATTTATGCTTTTAGTAAGTTATTTCACCGATTTAATTAAGATATTTTTTTGTTTTATATCATAAAAGATACAGTTGGGATTGTATTAAGTTTCGCATGCCACTTTTCCTATAAAAAGTCAATTAAACACCAAATCATTTGAGTCACATCAGCACAGTCCAATCTCCAATATCTGAATAGCAGAAAGACTGTTACACTGTAGAGAATAATACCAAAAGCATATCAAGTTTTACACTGTAGCATCTCATTCAGTTGTAATACGAGCGATATTGCAATAAAAATGTAAAGGCTGACGTGAATCTGTGTGATAGTAATCATTGTAGTCACCAGACACTTGACAGGTTATACGACCTTGCTAGGGTTGCCATATTATTCAAAATTAAATACTTAAAAGTGTTATTCTTTCATTTGTAGAAGATTTGATGTTCTATGTATAGCAAATAAAGTTTTTTTATTCTCATTTATTAATTAAATCCCGGTGTGGTTCCATTAGTGTTCAAACGGTAAACTTATTCTAATAGAATAAGTATAGATACTTTACTTTCCCTACTAACAAATAAAATAAATAAAAATAAAATAAAAGGTATTTATTTCAGGCAATG